>NW_015386452.1:197831-243406 GCF_001527695.2 Protobothrops mucrosquamatus | reverse complement strand
CTATGCCGAGGCGCCGGCAACCACAGCCACTCGGTCTTGGAAGGGTTGAGCCTGAGTCTGTTCCTCCCCATCCAGACCCGTACGGCCTCCAGGCAACGGGCCATCACGTCAAGGGCATCGTTGGGGTGGCCTGGGGTGGAGATGTACAACTGAGTATCATCAGCGTACTGATGGAAATCCACCCCAAAGCCATGAATGATCTCCCCCAGCGGCTTTACATGCATGCATTGTCCCTGGCCTCTGTTTTGCCAGCAGAGGCCTATAAATGATAGTGATTTTTGATTCTTAGTGACACAACAGTTCATTCAAAGCCTAATTTGTGTTTTATATTGGTGCATTTGAACATTATAGAACCTAACCTAACATTGATCTTAATTTAGTAGATCTTGATGTGAAAAGTTGATACCATTTAAGAAGTTCCTGAGTGTTTATATTTCTTTGTAACTCAGTTAAAAAAATTCTTTCCATCTTACAGACCAGGATATAGTGTGTTACATAACATAAAATGTAACATAAAACAACTAAACATAAAACAAAACTAATAAAACTTATATAAACTGTATTCTAAAAATTGTATTCTTTTTTCTGATAGAAATAGCACAGCTAACTAACTATGACAGTGGAGCAGCAGCAACTCCAGAAACGGATGAACCGGTCAGTGTAAATCTTTTGATCTCTTGTACTCTTACTATTAAATAAATAGTTTCTTCCTTGGCTGACTTCACTTATAATGCAAATTATTTTTTAAGTTATGGGAACAATCATAACGAACTAGCTCATCCTTAATGATAAGCAACATATGTCATTGCTAAGTGAAAAACAAGCTATATTTTAGTTTAATGTTATTTGGGAAATAGCTGATTTTTTTATATTCAGCTGTCATACAAAATAAATCAGACAAGAATATTGATCTGAATCTGGGTCTGTGTGTTCTTTAAATAACTGAGAAATTATTGTCGTCCTATCCATACTGTCACATACTGCATAGTATAAACACAGACATAAAAACTCTAATGCTGTAAGACAAAAAATAAGTTTAGAGTAAACATTAAGTATTACTTCTTAATGCTGATACTATATTTCTCATCTAACACTGATTATAATTGTTTTATTATGGTTAATCTTGAGGGTGTCAAATGTTTTGTAAGTAATATCTAAAACATAGTATGCAAATAATTAAAACATAGTGGAAATATATTATTATTATTATTATTAATTTAATTTATATACCGCCCTTCTCCCGCAGGACTCAGGGCGGTGCACAGCATATTAAAACAAGTACAAATACAATACAAAAAATATAGACCCCTATAAAACCAAATTAAAAGCCAAATATTAGAAGCTGTTATTCCTATTAAAATTATTCTTAAAATCATCCCTAAATAAAATCCTCCCTAGGTCAGGCCCGCTTGCTGGAAAAGCCATAATTGATAAAAGCCATAATTGATAAAATAATGGCTTCTAATATATTACTGGGTGTTACAGAAAAGACAATGTTTATTTGATGAATGGCACTATATCTGAAGATCTGCTAAATATAATGGATTGGTTAAAAGTACAGATGACCTGTGGTGGTGCTTTTGATCAGAATGGAAAAGATGCTTCAGAATCTATGGGATTTTCATGTAGACCTGCCAATATTTAGAGAAGCTAAGGGTTATTTTTTTTTTTAATCCCAAGATCATGCTTCTGATTTCAAGAAAAGGCACCATTTGACTTAAGGAGTTGCCAACAAGTGTTCATGCCATCTATTGAAGTTTATCTGAAACTCTGTACAACCCCATTGCTAGTGTCTTGTGTAATAATTTTCCTCTATTTATTTTGAAGAATTCTAATGCATCACTTAAACTTAAGAGGAAGCCTCGTGAAAATGATTTTGAAACAATTAAATTGATTAGCAATGGAGCATATGGGTGAGTAAAAATAAACAAAATTCTCTGAGTTTTGTTTCACAATTTTCTATAACTTGGTATATTTTTCTTAATGTGCACAAAAATTGTATTTCTTTTGGAGGAATGCTAAAAATATTGCTGTGGGAAAATGTCAGAAGAAATGTACTGAAACCTATATGAAGTTTAAAATGAAATGCGTTTGTCATTTCTTTCTCATGAAAATGGATGATTCCAGGGAGAGGGAAAGAGGGAATAGATGGCCACGGTGGCTTTATAGCATTCTTCAGTGATCCTGAAGAGAAAATCCCAAGTTGACAGAATGAAGTAATTGAGAGGTGAGCTAGTGGCTGTGTGAAGCACAAATAGTGCGTGGCTGACATAGTCATAAATCTGAAGGGGAGACCCTACTTCATACTTCATCTGTCATGGAGGTAGAGGAGAAATGAGAAAGAAGCTCGGTGGAATAGAGAATGGGAAAGAGAGGAATTTGCTGGTAGAGCTCAGAAGTTGGAGAGTAGGAACTAAGAGAAATGAGGAGAGACATTGTTTTAAGGGATTGGTTGAGAATGAAAACATTTGTGGAATAGGAACCGACAACAAAAATTGATTGTGGTGGCAAAGAAATATGTTTTATGTGTCAATAAGTAAAAATAAGTACATCCTGAGAGCTTCTGATTAAGCGAGATTCTTCCCATGCTTTTCCATCAGGCCCTGGGATGCAGTGCTTTTTTTCTAAAAAAAAAAAAAAAAAGGTGCCGGAACTCACACATGTCATACAACCCACCTTGCCTACCCTACAAGGTTCCATCCAAAAAAGGTGCCGGAACTCCGTTCTGGGCGTTCTATGAGGAAAAAAAGCCCTGCTTTTTTTACAGAAACAACAACAACTGACGTTAGCGCCTAGGCTACAAAATTTCTCAGGCACCAAGAACGTATTTCTGAGTAATTCTTTATTGTTGTTCACCTATAGACAGAAATTTTGCCAAACTAAAACAACAGTTTGCATCACTATAGATATACTCTGGAAATTGCTAGAGAGGAGTCTTCTTAACTCTCTCCTTCCATGCTTCGCTGCCTCTTTGCCGCTTCCTCCTGGGAATCCAAACCACCCTTTACTACAGATTTGCAGAATGACACTCTTCTATAACTTCCAGCGGATGTCAAAATTGTGGCCCCTAAGAAACACTTCTATTATGACATTTAAATTTCTACTTTTATAGCTTTCAATGTTGCCAGCAACTGCAATGCTTTGCTCAGTCACCTAGAAACAGTCTGATACTCCCCTGGTGATTATATCCTTCCCCTGTAACATTAGTTTGGCACTTTCTGTTCTTTCAGCTTGACAAACTGATCTCCCCCCCCCCCAGCTTTGATTTGTTTTTGCTTTAACAAGATTTGATTAACATTGGCTTATAAGCAGTTTATTGCTACTTCTGCTCCTGCTACAGAGCTCCGTGTTCCAAGGACCAGCAAGCAAAAAGTGTGAAAATGTACGGATTCTGCGGGTGTGACTTGCAGTGGTTTTGTCATGTTATATTACTTGCATGAAAACAACTTGGCATTACTTTTACTGCAAATGAACTGTTTTTAGCACCATTGATGAAAAAGTTAACTGGTGGAAATAAGTAATGGTCATTGTCCCTCCTATGACAAAAAAAATGGGGGTTTATCAGACCAAATAAAAGAGACTTTAAGAACTGACACAGCAAGCAACTCTTTGTAAGGAAGGGAATAAAAGGGAAAAGCAGTCAGAGAGTTGAAATTAGAAACAAGTTACATAGAAACTATTTTGCACTGCTGGAACTCAGAAACAGTTTTCAGGACTCCACAGAAGAATCAAGCTGGGCATTTTCAGAGAAAAGAATGAAGAGAGCAAGAACAGAAGAAAGGATGTTGGATCCCAGAAGGGCAGAGGAGATGCAGCTGTATCCTGACAGAAGCTGAAACAGTCATGGTGGTAAATAACACTACAAGGAATGAAATTAAATGCTTGTCAGCTTGCTTATAAAGTGTGCTGCCTGCTCAAAGCAAGGATTAGTGACTGAATAAACTTTGAGTCATATTAAATAGGTAATAATAAGTCATCCCTTCTAATCCACATGGGGACGGAATACTGCAAAGGACTGAATATTTATGAAGGAAGCACAAAACCCTGGGGACCTGGGTGGTGGTGTCATCCATCCTCTTATTCCTTGGAAGAGAAATCTTGAACGATGTCACCCCACTCTGCTTTAGTCAGGACTATTTAGAATACTGTGCCCAGTTTTGGGCACCACCATTTAAAGAGGACATTGAAAAACTAAAATGGTTCAGAGGTAGGCTGCCAAGATGGTGAAGAGATATATATATACAGTGTTTGATTTAATTGATTTAATAATTCCCCATTCCTTTTCTTTCCAAGTGCTGTTTACCTGGTGCGTCATAAAGAAACAAGACAGAGATTTGCAATGAAAAAGATTAACAAACAGAATCTCATTCTTCGAAACCAGATTCAGCAGGCATTTGTTGAGCGTGATATCCTGACATTTGCAGAAAATCCATTTGTAGTCAGCATGTATTGTTCCTTTGAAACTAAACGCCATTTATGCATGGTCATGGAATATGTGGAAGGTACAGTCTATGTTTTATATTATGTGTCAAGTGCAATGTATTGTAATATTGAGAAACCATAAATGAATATTGAAAATTAGAAATGTCAAATGTTTTATCTCTTTACTTAAAGGCTGAGTCTCCTCCATATGTCATATAGCAATAACAGGGCTCGAAAAGGGAGACATCAAGTCTCTGTATGATCATGAGATTATCTAATGTTATCTTGTCTGGTCATAATCCCTATTTAATTTACCTCATGAGTTATTGACAAGATAAATGAGAGTAGGAAGGCAAGACTGCAACCAAACTAATCCTGATTGGTACAAAATTATCCCCAAGTCATGATGCATGTTCGTAGAGCAAAATGCTTTATCCCCTATAGTATAATCAGCAAATTAGTTTACAATATTTTCTATTTATCCCATTCAGTTTTTAATCTGAACTCTAAAAAAGAATTTCTATATGCCCACACTGAAGTTTATTCTGTTTTTTGTTTGCTAACAAGGAAGTTTTGTTTTTAATACTGCCATCTGTTTGCTAGTCTGAATGTTGTGGTTGATTTCTCTGTGTGGCATAAAATATAGCAATATGCATTATGTTTTAGGTGGAGACTGTGCTACTTTGATGAAAAATATGGGCCCTTTGCCTGTAGATATGGCCAGGATGTATTTTGCTGAGACTGTTTTAGCACTGGAATATCTCCACAACTATGGAATAGTACACAGAGATTTGAAACCTGATAAGTATGTATGTAGCATGTAATTAACAGAAAATATTTACAGAAAAACTAAGAATGTATAATATGAAGCAAGAAGCAGAAATGTTTATTTTATTCTTGTTATATAAATTCAGAATTCAGAATCTGATTGTATTATTTTTTAATTCTATAAAGGATGATTTATGAAATAAATCCATAATTATGATGAATATTGGTATAGATATTCAAGATATTTATGCTCATAATGTATTCATTGATTAATATTTCATAACTTCCATTTTTAAAATTTGTTTTGAGTGTAAATTTGGTGTTATGTTTAATATTTAATTGTGAATAATTTAAATGAACTTTCTTAAAAAAATATGACTGCATACACAGTTTACAGATTTATAACTTTAGTTTTTTTAAGGTGTCAAGTCTCCTCCCATTATCCCTTAATGAATAAAGACTATCTATCTTGCGATTTAATGGACTTCACTAAGCTAGTAGCACTTTGTTTTCAAAATTAAATATACTCTATGAAAAACCAGCTTTCAAGTGTCATAGTCATTCCAACATGTTTGCAGATAGGAAGTTATTATAATAACGACTTAATATTAAATGGTGAACTAAAAAGACTGTTCTGTTACAACAGTAACAGTAACAAAGTTGCTAATAGTTACTTATTGTTATTTTTTTTTCCAGTTTACTAGTAACATCCATGGGACATATAAAGTTAACAGATTTTGGGCTGTCTAAAGTTGGTCTCATGAGTATGACCACCAATCTTTATGAGGGTCATATTGAGAAGGATGCTAGAGAATTTCTGGATAAACAGGTAAGCAATGTTTGTTTTCTTTCCAAAAGTTTAGCAAATTATTTTTAATTTCTATAATACTATTGCAAATTTCTATATAAGAATGATCTTTATTTTTGCACTGCAGATTGTTTGGCTTTTCACCATTATGGTCTATTAGTAAGATGAATGGTCTAATTGAAAGCAAGTGAGGTTGTGAAAGAGACAAATTGAACGTTGTTTTTATAAAGAATTCAGAGTCTCAGCAGAGTACTTGTGGAACTCATGATGCATTGTACAATCAAGGATGCTAAAAATCCTAGCTATGGCCCATTTCCCCTTAAGCATGCCTCATTACCATTTACCCACAATCTGTTCAGTCTAAGACTTACTTAAGGTAAAATTGTTCAAGTTTTCAATTTAAAATAAGAATAATCCAAACATGAATCAGAATAAATATATGTATAATATATTTTGATTTCAAGTTGGCAGACAGTGTCTGTGAAATATTCACTTGCAAAAGTTAAGTTGGAAACTTTTATTAGAGAATGTGAAAAATTAACATGTTTTCTTAAAATTAAAAAAGGAAAAGAAAATTTGAAATTATTTAATATGATAAGACATTATTAAAGTTTACAGTTTTCTTTTTTACTGTTTCCTTATTTAGGTTTGTGGTACACCAGAATATATCGCTCCAGAAGTGATTCTAAGGCAAGGTTATGGCAAACCAGTGGACTGGTGGTCCATGGGAATTATCCTTTATGAGTTTCTTGTTGGGTGTGTGCCATTCTTTGGAGATACACCAGAGGAGCTATTTGGACAAGTTATCAGTGGTAATTATCACAAGACAGAACTGATTTTCCTTATATCATTACACACTTTCCTTTGGGGATGGCTACCTGTGATGGAAAGTGCAGCTGGAACGGGGGGGGGGGAATCTTGGCACTGTGATTTTGGTTTCCCAGAGAGACACAGCACATTCCTGATAGGGGCCCAAAATAGAAGACTGCTCAGCCTTGAACTGGATGGGGAAGTAGGAAGAAGTTCAGAGTAGCCACACCCTAAAATCTCCCAAAGTAAATCTATTAAGTTAGAAGGTTATGGCTTTAATCTGGCAAGATTCTACTAGGCATAGGCAAATAAAGAACTTGATTAGATTTCAACATGATGTCTTTGGGTTTGGGTGTGACACTACTTGACCAGTCTTAATTCCTTAGTCAGGGTTTTATTACTTATGAAAGGCTATAATATTATATTAGTTATAGTTTACAAAAGAAAAAAAGGTAATTGTCCATCTTACCCATCAGGCAAGAATGATAAGTCTGAAAATTTAAACTTCAGAAAAATAGAATAAATTCATTAAGAAATATTATATATTCTTTGTAGAGTGCTTAATTTGTTTTTATAATTTGAATCACTTCCATGCTTTCCCATTCTGTAAAGTGTTATAGTTTTCACTGCTAGAAGGACCTTTTTTCTTGATACACATCCCAGCTCTAAAGTCATCTAAGTAAATGTGTTTGCTTTTCAGTAATTACAATAACAGCAATCCCAATTACATTAGCAAATACTAGTAAAGTTGTGACTATGTATTAAAATATACATTTAGAACAATTTCTGTTTGCATGTTCTCAGTATAGAGCAATTGCGATTAAAGAACCTGGGAAAGGAATGGAAAAGGAAAAATAATTTGCTACAGAGTGCCAGAGAAGAATAAGATCATAAAGAAATTAAAAGTTAAGATATCGTTAATCATATATAGAGCAATTACATTATAGAAATGAGTGACTATATATATTTTGAAAGGAGCGGAGAAAGCAATAAAATAAATGACAGGTGCTTTAAACAGAAAGAAACTACTTAGATTAATGCTTCAAACTAGCATAGTCTTGTCTAATCTATATTTTAAAAAGTTCACATTTATTTCATTTGCATAAAATGGAAAATGCCTAATAGCATAATGCAATAAATTAGAAGAGGTGTAATAAAAGCCTGAAACAATAGTTTCCCAAATAATAAATATTGGGAAAGGAAGAATTCAAATGCAGTTCACAGATTGTTAATGATTTCACTGGTGGCTGTTACAGTATAATGTTATTTCTGTAGCAGCTGTTCTTCTTTCATTTACAATTCCATAACCTTTTAGATTGTAACCTGCAGGCTGAACCAAAGTATTGTTATGCAGCTTGTGGCAAAACTAAATACTAATTGAACAACATCTATCACTAATCTAGTTGGTGTTCTTTCATGTTTTCCAGATGCGGAGAAATAGATACCTGTTGTTTATGTTAAACAATCTATATTTACTCATTTCCCAATATATTTTACAAAGTATCCTGATAAGGTCTACTAATAAAGGGAGGTGGTAATGGTAAAGGGAAAAATGCAATTGTGTTTTTAAAAAGGCTTTAAAAAAACAACAACAATCTGGCATATTTTTAATAAAAGTGAAGGAAATACATGGTATGCCTACTGTTAATGAGCTTTTTATACAATATGGTAGTTGTTCATAATACAAGTAATAAATATTGTTTCTGGTATGGTGCAAAGCTATATGAAATGTTTAATTAGTATATATAACAAATGTTTTAGCTTTGATCCCTTAGGGTATCAACATATATTTATATTTTTCAAATCAAATTTAAATGGCATTTTAAGAACTGAAAACTGGCAAACTTCAAAATAAGCTTTTATTTATTTGTGTGCTTGAACTCTTGGGTGTATGCTTAGTATATTATATAGTACAATAGAAGTATAATAAATAATAATATTAGACAATACAAAAGTGTTTCAAACATTTTTGGGGCTCAAAGTCTGTACAGGATTAACAACCATAAACTGAAAATTAAGATGACTGGATTTGTCCATATAGAATGCTACAACATTAAAAAGAACAACAGATTTAGAAGTGGTATTTCTTTCTCCTAGATGAGATCAACTGGCCTGAAAAGGATGAAGCACCACCTCCAGATGCCCAGGATTTGATTGCTTTGCTTCTGAGACAAAACCCCTTGGAGAGATTAGGAACAGGTTAGAAAACTTTGCTTTTATTTTACTACATGCTGGAAGCATTATCTCTTTGGCTGTGGAGTGTTTGATCTTTTTGTTTCTACTTAATAAATACCTGTGTCTGGTTGTATTTTAAAAACATATTTCCTTGTTCTCTTTGTTTTGCTAACTTAAATAATAACTAAGCTGGCATTAAATCAAACCACATCTTATAAATTTTTCTCATTTTCTAATCTATTCTTCCTATTTGTTTGTTTATTTATTTGTATCTTGCCTTTATTATTTTTACAAATAGCTGAAGGCCACAAACATATCTAATATTCCTTCTTCCTCCTATTTTCCCCACAATTGGTCAATAAATGCTGGTCCTCACTATCTAAACAATTTGCTATCATGGTAAAGATTGTAGAGGATTCAGAATTTATTAATGCCTGAGAGACTTGCAGAGAACCTGGAATGGTTTATCTAGATCAGGGGTGTCGAACTGCGGGCCCGCACGCCCACCCCAGCTCCGGCAAGGGGAAAAAGGTTGCGATAGTCACGACACGTCACGTGAGGTGGCAGGTTTGACACTCCTGATCTAGATAATAGTATTTTACAACTACACTGTTAAAAAACTATTATGTTTGTCATGACAGTTAGAACCCCAAAATTTTGATGGGATCTCCATGCTCTTGCATTTGCACAGATGTGTATGTATTTGTGTGTGTGTGCAAGAAAGAGAGATAGAGAGAGAATATCAACATTAGCTCTTAGTAAATGTCCTGGAGCAGTGCTATGGTGTTGTAATGGATAAATAACCACCCCATAGGGATTTAATTAGAAGTTGTGCTCCTGGAATTGAGAAATATATGATTTGCTGAAATACAAAAATTGTTAATCAGCAGTGAATTTTGGAACGCAGGGTCAAATGCTGAACCCTGCAATCATAACATTAGTCATACATGTTTTGGAGCAGTACACCAATTCTTTCTCCCTCCCCCTCCTAATACTTAAAGCCTCACTACAGTTGGGGACTCAAGTTGTAGACTAATAAAAGTCTCATTATGTTTATCTGTTTGTCTATTTGTACCTTCAAATTAGTCCAAACAGTATACTGCAGCAATTTTGAATCAAAGTACCTAAAATCCACTAACTTTAAAAATACATAAAACCCCTGGAACCCATTATTCCTGTAGAATTGAAATTTCTACTACATTCAGACCAGTTTTATTTGCAAAAGGTTGTGGCAGTTGCAGCATCCCCACAATCATGTGATTTCCCAATACTCTCTGCCACTTCCCACAAGCAAAATCATGACAGAAGTCAGAAGTCATTTTAACCCTCACTGCTTTTTCCCCACTTGTGGTAATTCTGTTTATCTGTTTAAGTAAGTACATATTGACTTATTTTTGAAGTTCATTTGCAATTATGTTTCTATTTATGATATATATACTCTTCTTAGATGATTACAGAACCATTCAACATTGGACTAAAAAAATAAAAATATGGTCAGCCTATAATTAAATGTTTATTTTGGTCATCTCAGACCATGCTATCTTTTTCTCAAAGGATGACCCAGCTTGCCATAGGGATTTCTGATAAAGATATAAAACCTAGTCTATATTTAGTAAGTGTACCAAATTTAAAGATTTTCTGCAATTCCCCCTCCTTCCAATAAAAAGAAGATAAAGAAGCAGATCTGTCTTTTATACTTCTTTAACATGGTCTGTATTGCATTGCATTGTATTTTATTAATTTTATATCAAGGCAACAAAAAAGAAAGCATAGGCAAAGTAAGATGCCAGTGTACATTAATAGGTATTAATTTTGAAAAGTTACAGAGTCACAAATTAACTTGTTCTTAGAGTAAAAGTTGGATAATTTTGAGTAAAAAGAGCCTAAAGACAGAGTTGGAATTTTTAAGCAAATATTATTCCTACTGGAAGAAAAATGTAACTTGGTTTGATTGGAATGAACCCAGAAACTTAAAGAACTTTCTCATAGGCAATCAGTGGAAAGCATGACACTAAAATATATTTTAGTTCAATCCTTTATGCACTAATCTCTTATAATAGGTTCTGCTCTAACTAAGGAGGATTATTCCAGATTTTTCAAATATAAAAAAGTATTTATGTTGTATGTTGAAATATTAATAACTGAGAATAAATTTGCATTTAACCTTTTTCATATTTTTCTGTACTTTTTAAAATCTACTACTATTCCATGCAGAATAAAAAGCCTTATTTCTATTTCCATTCAGCATTTTAATTAATATGCAAGAACTGTTTTTCAACAGTGTCACAATCATGACCTCTTTAGATAATTTTCAAAATTATTGAAACGTGTAACAATATTTTGTATATTAGACACATATACACATCATAGTCATGTATGACTAAAATAAATTTATTGTCATATAAAATTTCATACTTTGATGTCTAAATCTTAAGAATAGCTTGAGCAATTTTGGTATTTATAGGAGCAATCAAGTTTGCAGATTTTTCTTTTTCTTTTTTCTTTTATAATTGGTAACGTCAGTTCAGTCTAACATTCATACTTCCCAAACCAAGTTATACTGCTGCTATAAGAAAATTGGCTGAAAATTTCTACAGTGTATAATCCATAATGAGTAAATATACTGCAGTAAATTTAATTAGTGATCAAACTACAGGTGATTTTCAAGGACAAAAACATTTTCATTCTTTTTCAGTAGGGAGGATTTCTTATATATGAGGGATTGAAAATCTATAATTTTGTTTCTGCCTAAGCTACAGTAGCAACCATCATTCATTATTGACAATGCTGCTTTGGAATTCTGGGAATTGTAGTTTGCTGCAGCTGGAAGTAATAGAAGAGGAGGGAGGTGTCATTTCTTTTCAGTGGAAGATGGAATTTCTTATGCTTCAAAGTTCTGCTTCATTAGCCATGATTGTAGAATTGATTGCAAATATGTCGATGGAAAAAATATTTAGTTTCTATAAATATTTAGACTACTCTGAGTAATTACTGTATCCCTGAAAATCTCGAATAAAATGAATATTATTTACAATCCAACAGTACATTTCCAAATGCTTTTACATGCTGACAAAGATTGTTTATGTATCAAATTTGAGTATTGTGGGAAAACAAAATTTAGGCAAAAAATGCAAGTAGAATCCTGAAAAATATTTTTAAAAAACCTACAAGGAATCCAGTGTTTTAATAAGTATTTGCTTTCTGCTGATTTATAAATAAGCTTTCTTCCATTGATATTATGTTTGAGTTTTGGGTCTAATATAAAATTATTGTATACTGCTTAATAACTTAAAAACACACTAGTGGTTAATGGACATATTGTACTTTCTTTGATGTCCTTTTTCCAAAGGTAAATATTTCTCAATAGTTACAAAAATTGGTGGCATGAAAAACCTGCAGCCCTTCTAATCATTATATGTAAATCTGGAAGGTAATTCACTTTTCAAAAGTATGAACAATTTATTTGTATATATAATCTGCAATAGTTTTCTCTTGCTCCCCCAGGTGGTACTTACGAAGTGAAACAACATCAGTTCTTTCAAAACTTAGATTGGAATAGTTTGCTGAGACAGAAAGCAGAATTCATTCCTCAGCTGGAATCTGAAGATGACACAAGCTACTTTGACAGTATGCCTACTTCGATAGAGATATACAAATATCCATATATTAAATGTTATGGTTGTAATAGTTGATTTTGAAATGCATTTTTGTTGACATCTAAAGATTTTTGAGCAAAACTTATTCAATTAATTTGAGTCATGGTAATATACATACATACCCATGTTGTTTTATAGCTCGTTCTGAGAAGTATCATCATATGGAGACAGAAGAAGAAGAAGATACAAATGATGAAGATTTTAATTTGGAGATAAGACAGTTTTCTTCATGTTCACATCGATTTTCAAAAGTTAGTATTTAAATATTTTGCATGCAAACATACCTAATACAAAAATGTAATCATGAATTATTGCAAAATAATTTTGCATATAAATTTAAGGTTTCAGTATGTTAATATGGGTGAGCAACTCATGGCTCAAAAGCCATTTGTCATCCTCAGTAGCCACCTGTGCATATACTCACAGGACAATAAAATTCTGTTCCCAACAGCTCAAGGAATCAGTAGGATGCCAAAATAATTACCATGAAGTGCATTTTTTTCATACTGAATGAAGCTGTTGAGGGGGGGGGGTTTAAAGTAAAGTTTACAGTGAGTTTGCAATTGATATACAATTGCAATAAACTTGATATTCTACTATAGTACCTTCTTGGATTATTGCGAATAAATTCATTCAGAGGGACTTCCCTGTTTCCAAATTCTTTTTGCCAACAAGATTAAATTATTAGGGTTATGAATGTGTGTTTCTCTAATCCAAACATTATTGTATGCTTTTAAAATTTTTCCTCTAAAAGATTTCCATTTATTTTTCAATTGGATTGTCAGCTTATATGTTATATTAAAGGTGGGAAAAATTCTAAAGTGATTTATCTTGATCTGATTTTTTTACACCTCAAAAATCTGGTATTTTAATAAGGGTATGTAGACTTTTTATATCCATTGTATGCTCTTCTTGTATTCAAGGTGGTTGCAGTTAGGGGAGGAAAGGGAAAGGAAAGCCAGGGGAAAATCATCAGGCAAGTTGGTACACAGGCATGCAAGAAGGAGAGGATGGATGAAAGAGCAGGACCTTTGCACTACTCACCTGTTTGGGCTTTTTTATTTGCCAAAACCAGAAACAACCAAAATAATCTGGATTTCACCTCGACTATAATGTGAGCTACTTAGAATGATCCAGACAAACCCCATGATATATTTATTCCTTGTATGAAAGTAATCAATAGTTCGTACACATCTTCATCTGAAGTATTTGAATCATATTACATTCTTTTCTGAAGTTCTGTTTGATACAATAATTGTTAACTTTTCATTATTTTGTCCTCATCCCCAACCCTTGCACACAGGTTTTTAGTAATATAGATCGAGTCACCATCCAAACTGAAGAAAAGGAGAATACAATAGAAGGAACAACAAATGTGACACTAACATCTTCAGAATCTTCATGCTGGAGCTCAGAATATTCTGATATGTAAGTAATATTAATAGTATTTGATTACTATGCAACATTTGTGAATGTATGTATATTTAGTGTGTGTTGACATGTATTATCATTTTAAATATAGGCAGCAGATATCTACATCAGTTTCTTCCGATACTGAAAGTGTTAAGCAACACCACAGTTCAGGGTTACTTCCAAAATTAGCTATATCAGCTGAAGGAGATTCAGAAGAATTACTGTGTTCTGTTGGATCTCATAAAGTTCAAGAAAAAACTGTGTTTGTAAATGAAGAAACTGTTCAAGATGAAGTGGAGGTGGAGGTAACAACTCCAGCAAGCACAATTAGTAATTCCACACTCTCAGGTATGATCCATATAAAAATGGCTTTTCTTAGATCTACTTATTGAGCGGACTATAATAACAATTTATCTTGATTTTTTCAACTGGCGTGAAATGATCACTCAGATTAGCACATCGGATCATTTTCTTTATATCACAACATATGGGGAATGGACACAACTTTCTTTTATCTCTTGCCCCTTTTGTTGCAAACCACTCCCTTGGTTTAGTTATAAGAGCACGAAGGACTCCATAAACTTTTGATTAGATATGTACATATAATTTAATAAGTACAATATTCAGGCCAGCTATATATCTACTTGTTACATTACCTAGTCCTTATTTGTCTAGCTTATTGATTAAAATATCATGGAGGCTACTAGCATAAATGCTTTGCTGAAATCAAGATATATCTATGCAGTACCATTCCTATAATCTGTTAATAAAGTTATTTAATAAAAATTGTATATGAGTAATCTGGTAAGACCTATTCTTGAGAAATTCATATTAACCTCTTTAAAGCCCAAGGCACATGTTTGACTCAGCTTAGATTAATTTAAAGTCAGAAGCTCCAGCATTTAAGTGATCACTTTTCTCCAATGTTTCTACTGTTGCTGCTTTCTCAACTAAGTTTTCTATATTGTTTAATAACAAGTGATACTCTTTGCCTAAAATGGTATTTTATGAGCATGCAGAAATAATCAGATTTGGTCTAATAATCTTCCCTCTTTTATATGAGCTCTAACTTTTTCTCTTTTGGTTTTATGCTGTAAATGTTTATGGAGATTCTCAATCATTTGGTCATAGATGTCCCAAAGTGCTTTTTCCAAAAGGCAACTGGATTTTCTTGTTTTTTTCTCTGAAAATATTTCTCTTCTTATCCAAAAAACTTCTTGATAAGAAGAGAAATATTTTCAAAGAAAACAAAAACAAAAAAGTCCAGTTATCTTTTAGAAAAAGCACTTTGGATATGTTTTGTGTTGTATTTTAAATATTGTAGCTGAAAGCAAGCTAATCCAACAACTTTAAGCAAGGTTGTGAAAATTAAACGTATTGTTAAAATAAGGGAAAATGGGAAATTTAGTGCAAGGAAGGACAAAGAAACTAATATTAATGCTTGGTCCTCATCCTAAAATGATGATTAATAACTGTGCAGGTGCTTGTTCTAAAGTTTTATTGCATGCGGTTGTACCAGAAAAATAAATCCTCATCTTAGTTTGACTTCCTCCCAAATCTTGATTCAATGTGTTCATTCTTTTATTTTGTGCAGCTGGTAGTTTTTCAGAGCACTTGGATCAGATAAATGGAAGAAATGAAAGTATGGATAGCACAGATAATTTCTCAAAAACATCTAGTGAACAAGCATCTCATATGGCTCGTCAGCGATTAGAAACTACAGAAAAAAAGAAAATATCTGGAAAGGTTACAAAGTCTCTCTCGGCCAGTGCTCTGTCCCTTATGATTCCAGGAGGTAGATACTGTTTTATAATGATGAAACTGATGCTTATGTGATTCTTTTTCTCTTTAAGCAATGCATCTTCAACTAAACCTTTCTTGTGTTAAAATGAGTCACATTTTTTAAAGGTTTTGCATGGTGTGTACACTGAATCTTTAGTAATAATTAATACTCCCTATGCAACTTATTGTTATCTTCTTCTAAAAGAAGCTGCATTATCTGGTGAATATTTGCTATCAGCAAAAGGAATTTTGATTTAAACAATGGGCTGGATCTGATCCAGAAGTACAAAGCAGGTAGACAGTGAGTTGGAATGCTAAGGACTGATCCATTCAAAGCCACCTTGCCTTTTATCTTCTAGGCGTGTTATCCAGATCAGCGAAACTGCTGCCTTTCCCAGTGCAGATACACGCTTGGATCAGATAAATGGATGAAATGAAAGTATGGATAGCGCAGATAAATTCTGAAGGCTATCTAGTGAACACATGCAACAAGAAAGGAAAACAAAAAAAGAAAACACATTCATCACATTACATTGTTACACAGAAAGAAATACAGAACTGTATTTCTATGGATTGCACTAGTCCTATAAGACTTGGCGATGAGGAGTTAGAATGAAACTGTCTATTCCATGTTTTCCCTACTTTGTCTTAAACATAAAATAATATTCTGCAAAACATGGGTATACTATATATTATAGTAAGAGTAGGAACATATTCTATCTTGAGATCTTAACCAAAAAGATCTTAACCATAAACATCATATAAAATACATAAACCTGTAGGTTGGTAATTTTTCCCACCAGATAAAAGAGAAATATTTTGGAATGTTTTGAACAGTGGCAGATACTTCTTAAAAAACAAAGCTGTGAGTATGATAACATAATGTATTAACATATATATGAAACTGAATATACTCCTAAATAGAGACCATTTCTTTTCAGATATATTTGGGGTGTCTCCTTTGGGAAGTCCAATGTCCCCCCATTCCATATCTTCAGATCCTTCATCTTCCAGAGATTCTTCTCCAAGCCGTGACTCATCAACTGCTCCTGCAAGTCCCCACCAGCCTGTCATAATTCATACTTCAGGCAAAAAGTATGGATTCACTATCCGAGCAATCAGAGTATATGTGGGTGATAGCGACATCTACACAGTTCATCACATTATCTGGGTAAAATTTACAATCTCTTAAACCTGATTAATTTATTTGTAGGTTATACTTAAATGAGACACAAAATTTAGTGTAATTTAATAATGGAAAAGTATTACTTAGTATAATATGTAATCCAGCTATGTTCAGTCATTTTGGTTTCAGATCCTCTTTACATTCTTGAAAATTATTGAGGGCCCCAAATATCTATCAGTATTTAGTATATTAAAAATTAAAACTGAGAAACTTTAAAATATTTAAAATATTCGTAGATCCCCTGGAAGGATTTTGGGAAACTCCAGAATTCTCCAGACCACACTTTGAGAGTCTCTGATTTAGTCTGAATTGGAAATATAGCTAATGTGCCTGTAGGACAAAGTAGCCCTAACCATTTAAAATAGAATATTTGACCTTAAAGGAGGAAAATGTATGGAGATTCTTAACTTCTTTAGGCTTATTAAAATGAAAAATAGTTTCAGAATAACAATCTTAATGTATAGACCCTGGCAAGTGTTTATTCTTTACTAATCTTCAGGCTGATCATATTTGTTATTACGGTACCATAATTTCTGTGGGCCAGTTTCAAGTTTGGGTTCTCTGATCTTTCAATCAATGTCCCCTTTCCATTTTGTCTGCATCAAGATGAAATTCAAAAGAAAAATCTTCAGGAACAAAGTTTAGTTTTTTAGTAACTTGACTTACCAATTCAGCCAAAAATGTAAATGGCATTAAAATTAATATTTGTTCTGTCTTGTAATTTCTTGCTATGGCAGTATTTAATTAACAAAAGAAGTTGAATCATTCCCCTTATAGGAATCCAATACTAATGGGAAGAGGGGATCTGAAGTCCAGGGCCTTGTGCTGCTGCCTGAGTCCATCTTTTCTGATCAATTCAGCTATGAGTTTCTTTCCCTCTTCCTCTCACTATCCACTTTTTCTTCACATATTGGTTCAACTGAATCCAGTTTTCATTCATATTTTCTGTATGAGCAAACTACCTCAACATTCTTCCTTAATACAGCTAATCCTCATTTAGCGATTGTCCCATTTAGCAACTGTTATAAAAGTGATGAAAAAGTCATTTTTGAGTGATCCTTGCATTTATAGCCTTCATAGATTTGTAAAGCAAAGGAAGTAAGACCATAAGGACAACTGCAGTTTCACTTAGCAACCACTTCACTTAATGACAAAATTGCCAGTCTCAGTTGTGATCACTAAATGAAGATTATCTGTAATGGCCACTCATTTCTGTATTCAATTCACATTAATTCCTCACCTATCTGTTCTTAACCAGATCTTTTCTTGTTTTATCCCACACATTTCTTTTTAAACCCATTCCCTGTGTATTCGTATTTCATGTTTCTTCCAGTATCTCCAAATTTCACTTGTATATAACAAAGCGGGAAGAAGCATCCAGTTATGCATAGCCATTGTTCTTTCCTTTTGCAAACACTCCTCATAACAGACCACCCACTGCTATATCAGAATTTGTGTGTCATAAAATTTCTTCATCCATTTTTCCATCTTTATGGAAAAAGAACACAAATTCATCTATTTGCTACAGGTTTTCATCATTTATACATAATTTGCAGTTCACTCCATTTTCCCTACCAAACATAACTTCCTGGGTCTTTGATACATTAATTTTTAGATGCATATTCTTGCATCATGCAGTATATCTAACATTTGCTGCAAATCTTTCAGGTTCTCAGCCAACATCATGGCACCATCTCCATCAAAAGGTACTCATGCATATCTCTCCAACCAACATTTCTCTAATTTCTGCACAAACATTCCTTTATCTGTAAATATATGAAACAACCATGTAATGAGATATCCTTGTCTTGAAAAATGCAACAGTAATTTTAAATGAAAAACAATTCCCCAACACCAATAGGAAATCTTGGATTTGTATATACTTGTAAAATGACTTTGTCTGCTTTACAGCATTGAGTTGTGCTGTCACCAACTCAAACTGTTTAGAACTACCCTTGGTTTCCCCAAATTTTCTCTCATGATAGATCAGAATGTGATGATTTGGAATGTAGAAATTTAAAAATGAAAACCATGGCACGTAACAATCAGAAAATTTAACAATAACAATCTTTAAAGTTCAGTGATATTAAAGAGCAGAATTGCTTACATTATGAAGGTGATGGGATAAGTTTTTGTGATTGATTCTGTGCCATTGGCATGTGAAAGAATAACAAAGTAATCCATTTTTTTCTTGATAACTCCAGAAGCTACTGTATTATACTTCTTCAACAAAGTAAAGACAAATATATTTGAGCTTATGCATTTTCTTTTACTTTCTAGAACATTGAAGAGGGAAGTCCAGCTTATCATGCTGGATTGAAGGCTGGTGATCTCATTACCCATATTAATGGAGAGCCAGTGCATGGCCTTGTTCACACTGAAGTCATAGAACTGTTATTAAAGGTACAGTAATATATATATATATATAATTCAACACGCACTAATTTTACAGCAATAATATATATTGCTCCACAAACTCAGTGGACAACTTGTTTCCACTAGGATATTTACACATTTCTAACTGTGAAGTAGGACTTTAGAGCTGGCAATTAATATGTTGAAGACAATTATTAATTAGTCTGTGTTAACATATTCTTATATTTTTATTGCAAATAATTTATTAAGTTGGAGTATTAATTAATTAACATTGACTATGAATTTACAAAACTTCATCAAGTTATAAAGGGGCTTGGAATATAACAGTACATATAAATTACAGGTGTTTCTTTTTTTAGTGTTTTGCTCAAAATCTGCCTGTCCAGTAAGTCCTGACAAAGTAGACAAGTTTTAGATCCTACTTTAAAGAAGAGTCATTTGATAAGAACCAAGTGGTCTGCATTCTTTGTCTCAACACTTCCTTTTGGAATAATAACTCTGCACACCCACTTTCCATGTGTGAGCTGTGAGGGGCTGTAACCATGGGGCTGCTAGTGTCGGCGCGCAGCTCGCCTCTCGCCTAACGCCGTTGAGAGGCTCATGGCTTGGCTAGTGCAGCTCAGCTAGCACCAGCAAAAGGATCACGGCTCGTGCCTCATCTAGCACCGGTGCAAGACTCGCAGCTCAGCTAAGGGCAGGGGGTGAGCACACACATATGCGCGTGTGCGCACTGGCCAGCCACTCATGTGGCCTGGTGGCCAAAAGGCTGCAGCCCATAGGTTGGGGATCTCTGATTTAAATGACATTCTGACTTGGGACATGTCTCAAATAAGATTAGATTTCATATGACCCAATGTTCCTGTTCATATGATATGCTATACTCCATGATCCAGTTAGTTAAGCAGATCATCTGAACATGATTATTTTGTTTCTGTGCCCTGCTCTCCCCCTGCCCCCCAATTTTGATTCAGTAAGCTTTGGAAGTTCCATAGGGGTTAGGGACTACAGTTTGCTTCAGAAAAGTCCTGCTTTGATTTAGACTTAATTGGCCCCTTCACCTATTTCAATTCCTTTTAGTTTGGTTTTTGTTTAAATTGGATATATTCGTTTATATTTATCTCTTTTTAAAGAGGTCTATGAATAATTAAAAGCCTTCCTCTTTTTGTCCAGAGCACCTGGTAGTGATTCTGAACCATATGCATTTGGTTAATCAAGTGGAAAATAGTTTAAAAAATCACATGTCATAAAAACAGAGGCATTGAATGTTCCTCTCTGAGCTAGAGGAGGCATCCTGGGAGGCAACCTGACAGGATGGGTGGAGATGCATTCCCAAGTTAATGAAGAGAAAAATGGCAGAAATATAATGATATAAAATAAAACACTCCTTGCAATTAGCTGTCCTCTGAACTGTGTAATTATATTTCATCCTCTTCCCATTTTTTCTGCTAACGCCTGATAAATAGTGATGGTCTACCATACTAAAGGAAGCCTCCAGCAGCTGGTCTTTTCAAGTGAACTCAGATCTCTTTCATATCACTGTCAAGCATACACTAGGCATAATGTTGCTCTTAGAGAGACTAAAATTATAAAGCAAAATAGCAAAAAAAAAAAATTTTTTAAAAAAAGATAATTAGCTTTATCTGAAAAAAAAACACCTCTTCTACGATTCTATCACCATATATAATTTGTCGGCTTCAATTCAGCAACTGGTGGAACAAAACGGGCCTTCAGAGTATATCATTAAGACCATGTTTTCTCTCATGAGAATTTGCTATAACTTTTAATTGTTGTTCTCTCAATAGATGAAAATGTCACATCTTGTTATACTGTATATTCTGTATTACCAAAAGTGTGTGAATTCAAATCATTTGAGGACGGTTTTAAAAAAAAATAGTTTTATTTTTGTACAATGAAATGGAAGGCACAATGAAAGAGTTTTAGGAAATGGGATTTTTATAAAGTCATTTAAAAATATTGTGTTGTAAAAAATATCAGTAAAAATCTTACCATGATTTAATTTATAGGGGGGATTAAACTGTATGACATTTTAAGTATAAAGATAACTGCACAATTCGGCTAATGCACTACTGGCTATATATTTAAGTTTACATAGAACGTATGGTATGTTTTATTAATCTGTAGCCCTGCATAAACAATGTATATGTTCTGGCATTAACGAGGATCATATGGCTTACTTCAGTCTTTTTCAACCTGGCTAAGGTTGTGTGAATATGAACTTTCAGAATTTTCAGTAATCCCATTTGGGCTGCAGAATTCTCGTGGTTGTGATCCATACCTAATTTGTTATTCCTTTCACTTAATTTATCCAAAATTGGCTTAATGTTTATACACCCCAAGACTCTGGTTAATGCCCTGAGGCCAAAAACACAGTTTGTTGCAGGCAGCTAACTCTTAATGATTGGCAAAAAATGCTTAAAAAAAAAAACAACTAGTGGAATTTTGCAATCCCTAACCAGATTACGAACAGATATTTAGGCATACCTAGGGGGCTTAGATGTATCTATTTAAAATGGCAGTTCTTTATTTTACTTTTGCTTTGGATAGCCGATTCAATGCTCAATAACAATTTGTATCTGAGAATCCTGTGAGTTTGAAAAAGATTTGTAATACAAATAGTCCTTGGATTATGATGGCAATTGGGACCAGAATTACCGTTGTTAAGTGATGCAGTTGTAAACTGCAACATCACATGACCGTATTGTGAGCAACAACAATTCCAATCCTGGTTGCCGTCATAATCCAAGATGCACAGGTTGTTAAGCAGGAAGCATGGAAGCTCCAGGTAAGGCATCTGGGGGTGCCACAAGGGAGGGGGAGCGACCCTGGGAGGAGGGGTGCAGGCCACATGCAAATGCAGGAAGTCTTGGGGATAAGAGTATGGTGGGCCATAAGTACAGGTAGCCAGGGGATAAAAAGTGCAGTGGGGTGAGAACTAAGGAGCGCTGAGGGACAAACTGGGTGGAGGGGCTGGGGGACTTACCAGAATGACTTGCAGTACCAATAACACTAGCACTTAGACTTATATACCACTTCACAGTGCTTTACAGCCCTCACTAAGCAACTTACAGAGTCAGCATATTGCCCCCAACAATCTGGGTTCTCATTTTACTGACTTCGGAAAGATGGAAGGTTGAGACAACCTTGAGCTGGTGAGAATCGAACTGCCAAACTGCAGGCAGTCAGCAGAAGTAGTACTGCTGTCAACACTGCAAATACTGTATATTCTTGCTTTGACAATGTGCAGAACTGTCTGATATATATATAGTTAAACCAGCAACTGGGAAAGAGGGAGGAGCATAGGGATAGCACGGGAGAAAGAAACCGGAAGTAAATCACAACTTCCAAGTTGCTTGGAAGATGTGAACCATGACCTTACAATAAGGGAGTGGAAAAGGCTTAGAATATTAGGCATAACGGAAGAGAAGCAGATCTAAGCATTCCCCCATGCTGTGCTGACGCATCTGTAACATTAATAAATGGTTTTAGGAAAAAACATGCCTAAAAGTCCTTTTAAGTGTTTCGTTACTCAGACACATGACAACTGCATTCTAACCACTGCGCCACCAATGCAATCTTCTCTGTTGGCTTCCCCATCGACTCTGCTGTAGGAAACTGTAGGGAAGGCCATAAATAGTAACCATCATAAGTGCAAGCCAGTTGCCAAGCACCCAAATCATTGTCATGTGGCTACGGGGACATTCCAAATTAACATCACTTGTAATATGAAACTAAAAGCAAGAAAAATACTGCTCATAGTAAAAATCTTACTTATAATGGCTTTGCTTAACAAAAACTAAGATTTGATCATGAGAGTGATAGAAAAAATTCTTTTATCTATATAAATATAGAAAACAGGATTTCTCAAACTTTTTCATGCTGTAGATATATTATTAAATACAAATCCAGGGATAACTGATCAAGACACAAAAGAATAGTGATGATAAAAATCAACCAAGTTGAAGTGAACATCTCTCCTCTCCCTTTTAATATCTCAGCAGTATATCAATCTCTACGGTTTTGTGATGGAACTCACCAATGTACTGGATTTTTTTTTCCTAGTTCACATATTAGACCCATATTCTGATTATTTTGTTCCTTTTTTTAATAAAGACTTTATAGTGGTACCATATTGTCTGATCCTGTTTTCTTATTTAACAGAGTGGCAATAAAGTGTCAATTACTACTACCCCATTTGAAAATACCTCAATAAAAACAGGACCGGCTAGAAAGAATAGCTATAGAGGCCGAATGGTTAGACGGAGTAAGAAAACAAAAAAGAAGGAGAGTTTGGAAAGGTGAGTTATGATTCCTTAATGAAGAGAAAATTTGTAACACTTCTATAATATGTGCTTCTTTATGTTAGACGTATCTTTTTAAATAGTATTTTCACTCCGTTCAAGATTTCCAATTTTTCTTAATCTTACTAGCATTAAATATTGCCTCAAAATCTTTTAAAATCTCCAAAGTTTTAATCATATGTCTCATTAGGATATTAGAATCATATCATTTCGTTAGAATAATTTAAGATTGTGCTTTTTATAATGGTTTATCTGCTTGAAAGTTGCTGGGGTGGTGATCCTTACTTTATGTGTTTACATGTAAATAATATGAGGGGTAGTGGGATTTTTCTTTCTTTTTACAGCAGATCTGTCTTTCAAGAGTTTTTCAGAAATTAAGATTTTGATTAGTTAGGATTTCTTTAAAAAGTGTTTACCATATGGCTTTTAAGTGCTGTTATTGCTATTTGTAAACTGCTCAGAGTCACTCAGGTGAGATGGGCAATGGATGGATGGATGGATAGATAGATGGATGGATGGATGCCTGGCACTTGTTATTAAAGCATTATCCCAGACTTCTAGAATAGAACATTGGAAATTAACTCTTATAGTATGTAGATTTTAACAAATACCTCTGTGATTTACAACTTAAGTGCCTAAACATCTAGCTGCAATGTAAAGTAAAACATTGGTAAGTTTTTAACTACTAAGGGAAAAATTCTTGTTTCTGTATTAGGAGGAGATCTCTGTTCAAAAAGCTGGCTAAGCAACCCTCACCTCTTCTTCATACAAGTCGGAGTTTCTCCTGTCTGAATCGATCATTATCATCAGGAGAGAGCTTACCTGGTTCTCCAACTCATAGCTTGTCTCCCCGATCACCAACACCAAGCCTTCGTTCCACCCCTGATTTCCCCTCAGGTAAGGAATTGGTGATTAAAGATTCTCAGTGAAAGAAATGGAAAGTTCCTCAGGCACTAACCGCACAGTTAGTGTGACGGTGAGCTTATTTTCATGAAGTTTCTTGTGTGTCTATATGAGTGTCAAACATAAAACTTCTAAGGCTAGAGAAATATGATCTTTGATCTCTGATAATATTTATCTGTATCACACTTGAGAAATATTTTTTTCATGATCTGTAGATTCTATGAAAATAATGTGTTCTATGATATTGAATGTTGAAATGAAGAACTTGATAATGTTTCATTTGTTATTGTTTTTTCTCCTAGGAACAAATTCTTCCCAAAGTAGTTCTCCAAGTTCAAGTGCACCCAATTCTCCAGCTGGCTCAGGACATATTAGACCCAGCACACTCCATGGTTTAGGACCCAAGCTTGGGGGATCAAGATACAGATCTGGAAGACGCAAATCAGCTGGCAATATTCCCCTTTCACCATTGGCAAGGACTCCATCTCCAACACCTCAGCCAACCTCTCCTCAGCGATCTCCATCCCCCTTACTGGGTCATTCAATAGGAAATGGAAAAATAGCTCAGGCTTTCCCCAGTAAAATGCATTCTCCTCCCACTATTGTAAGACATATTGTCAGGCCTAAGAGTGCAGAGCCACCAAGATCCCCACTGCTCAAAAGGGTTCAGTCAGAAGAAAAACTTGCCCCTTCTTATGGCACTGACAAGAAACACTTATGCTCACGCAAACACAGCTTAGAAGTAACTCAGGAAGAGGTGAATAGAGAAGCATCCCAGCGTGATATAACTCTTCAGAGTCTGGAGGAGAATGCATTGGAATCTCCTTCGGTCACACGAGTGAGGCCTGCAGAACAAGGTTGTTTAAAACGCCCCCTTTCCAGGAAACTGGGCAGGCAAGAATCTGTTGATGAACTGGATAGAGAAAAATTGAAGTTCAAGATAGTTGTGAAAAAGCAAGATCTGGCAGAAAAGCAAGAATATTTGCAGAAAACAAGTACCGTACATGAACTTTGCAGTGAATCAGAAAACCCTATTATCTCATGCCTGGATGACAAGGATAGCAAAAACGTGTTTCAAAAAGCTTTGGAAAGATCAAATTACTCTGAAGTTAAAATTACAGCTTTGGAGACACAGTCAACAGGCGGCATACTGAAAGATACTCTTCAGAAGAATACAAACCTGAAGTCCAATGAATACAGTGCTTCAGATGCATGTATGTCATGTCATAGCCCTGCACTTAATGAACTTAGTCATTTGTCTTATGATTTCAAAAGACTTTCCCCTCCATGCACATTGCTAGATGTTCTGCCTCACTCATCTGAGAAGCTGGCAAATGGAAAAGAAGGAAATGTAGATAAAAATGCATCAGCGAAAGAATTTGTCAAATTTGAAAGATTAGATAGTAAACTTGCAAATATAGATTATTTTCGAAAGAAAATATCTTCCGAAGAAAGTGATGACAATTCCAGTCCAGTACTAAAGCCCAAATTGGCAGCAAGCATGCTTGAGTGCCAACAGCTTAATTCAACTAAGCCTATAAATATTATGCAGAGTTCCAATTCACTTGCTGAAAGCCCATCATTTCTTAGCAATGCTCATGCTGCTCAGATTAGTTCCATTCCTTTTGTTCCCCTCAAAACCTTGAACAGCAGAGCAGAACCTGGCATGGAGAAATCAACCCTGATCTCCACGGAATCATTGGCCTGGAAGAGTTCTTCAGATTACAAGTTAGAAGGAAGATCTATTTCTTGCTTGAAACCAATTGAAGGTACATTAGATATTGCTCTACTTTCAGGGCCACAGGCTTCAAAGTCAGATATGTCTTCAGGTGCATTCCAAGGTGAGCAGAGTATTAAAAATGATAAACTCCCCCAGTGTGACAACAGCCTGAAAGTTGAGCCATTATCTCAGAAGGTGCTACCAACTATCCAACAATCCAAACCATACAAATCTGATCTTGTAGAGCTGCAGAGCTCAAAGCCTAATAAAAACACACAGCATTCAATTGCAGCATCTGTGATGATTGAACAGCAGTCAAGAAAACCACGCTCTAGTTTCAGTGCTAATGATGACTCCTCTATAAGGGAGATCTGTCAAAAAGAAGAGACAAACCAGGTTAGTGCAAACAATATGAAATCTAATGGCTTCCAGAATCAGAATTCTGCTTTGATAACTTGCAGAGCTACTCATGGACAAGGGAATACTGAAAAAGGCAAACGAAAAGAGAAGAAGCATGTTAAAGAAGTATTGGAGAGCCACATGAAAACCGAACAGACTGATGATGAGAGGACTGCAGATTCCTTAGTGAAGAGCCTCATTCCAGATTTGGTTTCGAATCAAGACTCTAAGCACAGTCAAAGGTATACTTTGGATATAACTGCTCATTTACAAGCATGTGGTACAGCAAAAGTACAGGCATCAAATTCCAAGATGAAGCCCAAAGACGTCAAGGATATGCTTAAACAGCCTGCAAAGGAAGATGAAAACATCACTGGAGAATTTTCAGGAAATGAGTTTGGCATGCCTAAACTGAGAACTAATGCTTTGCTTTCCCCAAAGTGTTTCAGTACAGTTAAAACAGAAAAAACAATGGTGGCTGCAACTGTGCAAAAGGATAAGCCTCGAGACCTGGGATCAAAAGAGCAGAGGCAATCCAAAAACACACAGCCTCCAACTGCTGATAAGGAACCTAATTTTGCTTCTAAGCCACAAAGTAGCAATTCTGATGTTCCTGCAGTAAAAGAACCATTCAACAGACCATCTGCAGCAGATGTTCCTATGTGTTATAGCAATCAAGAAACTCTCTGGCCTGCTGTGGAGAACAGCACTGTTAAACCAAAGCATGTTCTTGACGCTTGCTCCTCTAAATTAAAACATTCTGAAAAATTTGCACATAAACCATTAGCTACACAGGTAAAAGAAAAAGAAAACGGTGTACTGGGAATGGCTGGTTCTCGAAAGGAGGGGAAAAACATATTTAAGATCACTTTGGATTCTTTCTCACATTCTTCAAACTCTCAGAGAAAGCTAAATAACGGACAGGTACAGACAGAACAGAATTTGGTTATAGAACGTGGATCAGAACTACCAGTCCAGCTCAATAGAACCATTGGTGAAAGTCAGCTTAAACCATTTAGTAAAAGCCAGGGAACAGAGAATACAAAGCCTTTTCAGAAGGAAGAGACAGCAAGCTTAGGAGATCCAGTTGATCGAAAGCCATTCCATCTACGGAACAAGCCAAAGGTATCCATTGCAAAAGAGTGTCCCTTGCTGAACAAAGAGGGAGATAAGGATTCAGGTAACCCAACAGTTACTCCAGAAAAACAACCCGAAGGAAGGAAATGTACCGATGCACTTTATTTTCAAAGCGATAGCAGGAAATTGGATTCCAGCCTCTCTGTTTCTGCTTGTGATGCCAGAGGAAAAGCTGTGGAAAAGTCAGCCACGGGTAACAAGAACTTTCAGGACTTTAAAGGAAAAGGATACACAAATCCAAAGCAACCGGCAGAAGGGAGTAAAACCAATCCAACAAAACATTCCTCCTTGACCACATTGCAGAATTCATGTCGTGCGGTTGGAAACACTGCAAAGCAGCTGGATGGCCCATTCAGCTGCCCAGAACCTAGACAGAAAGCCCCTGTTTTGCCTTCCTCAAAGGCTAAAGTGCTGTCAGCAGCACCGCCCCTTGAACCAAGCTGCAAGGAAGTCAAAAAGCAAAACAGCTTTTCCTCCTCAGCAGATGGCAGAACAGAAACTGTCTCGCTATCGAACTTTCACTGTACTTCGCCCCTTAAAGAAGAGCAAATTCTTACTTCAGATTTGGGGGGAAAGCCCAGAGGTCAGGAGAGGTCTCACTCTGCCAGCACTATGGACATAAAAGGAAGAGACCCCAGTCTGCCTCAGTCTTCTGCTATAAGAAAACAGAATGTAGGTAAAGATTTGCCAAAGTCAGGGACTACAAATGACTCTCTCAATGCACTTTCATTGGACAAAGATTCTTCCCGGCAAAAACGAGGAAAAGACCCCTCAAGACACAGCCCTCACAAAAAGAGCTCTTAGTAGTCGCTTGCAAATAGGACATCTTGGATGAAAATCGAGTTCCTTGTCTGTCTTTTTTGTTTCTTCCCAAAAATCAGCACTGTGTAGTATTTTCTGTTAGAAAAAAAGTGTGCCACTTAAGCAGGGTCTGTAAAGAAAGACTCGAGTTTTATTCCCCTTTCATAAATGTCTTCCCAAATGTTACCGGTTAAACTGTTAGCATATGGTATTTGTATAGAAATACTTTTACAATTTGAGAGACTTAAGGTAAAGTGGGCCTGGGGTTGCGGCTGGTCATGGCAAGTTCACTGTAAATACTTTGTGTGTTTGTTTTGATTTACAGTATCCAACTGCTGCTGATTGTATTGTTTACTCTTTTTTAAGAGTTGCTTTGCCACCAATTTGCCATAATCAAAGAAGAAACAAAATTGCTAAAGCTTAGGACTAAACTGATCCCACAAATGTATTGCTCTAATGGGAGGATGAAAATAGAAAGTTTTTTTCTTGTTCAGAATTGTACACCCACTATAAAAATCTAAGAACATCAAAATCTAGTGCTTTCTAATGAGTTTAGCTGCATAGCTTTAAGACCTACAGATTCATACTTTTGTAGGTGAGCTAGACTTACTCATTTAAACCAGTGTTTCTTAAACTTGGTAACTTTAAAATGTGTGGACTTCAGCTCCCAGAATTCCCTAGCCATCCATGCTTGTTGGGAAATTCTGGGAGTCGAAGTCCACCCATCTTAAAGTTCTCAAATTTGAGAAACACTGGCTTAAATGAACGAACTGCAGTTCTTTAATGCACAGTGATTGTCTTTATTCAGTGTTGGTGTTAGGAAACAGAAAGAACTTCTATTGTCTTCTCACATAAAACTTCCTTGTTAGAAGACAGTTTTTGAATAAAAGGAAATATCCACATGTTCCTTTTTCTTCATGGCATGCTAAGCATACTCATCTTTATTCAGGTCATATTAACTATGGTTTGGTCTTTCTGATATGATACTTAGGTAGAAGCAAATCTCTTAGGACCACATTTCATCTTTGCTATGATGACAGGTAAATTTGGTCATTTAGTGGTTCAGTTTTCTTTGCTGTTTTATGACAAAAGTGGTGAAAGGATGCATTGTCCATCATTTTATCTAGATAATATATTCAGTACCTGATAACATTTAAATACTTAGCTGGGGCCTTACATTGTAGATTAAACTTGCTGTTTTTTTGCAAGTGATGCTAGGAGTCACATTCTGGTTGAAGTATATTAAGTATCTGTAAACATTTCATAGCATGATATTTATTTGTATAGAAAATAAGTTAATTTTTTAAAATAAGAAAAACATTTTTAGATTAAAAGGGGAGAAAATGTTGGAGCTATTTGGGGCTAGAATGTGAGCATGTTTTGTTTAGTGTTCCTAAGCCTTACTTTAATTTCATGATTCATAAAATAAGTTTAAATGGATGACATTTGAAGGAAACTTGATTTGGTTGGAAACTTAAATAAAAACATCAAAGGTTATGATAGACGAGAATGTTAAAATGAAAAGAGAATTCATTAATTTTTCTTCCTTTTTATATACCTTATAGAAGTCTATTTAATGACGAGTCTCCTCCAGGGCATTTTTCCTGTTTGCTAACTATGGACCGCCAAGCATAACCTAATTATAAACTGACTGTTTATAAAGATCTTTACAAGTGTGCTAAATGCATTTCTCTGGGGAAGAAATAAACCAGATGGGATTTGTTCATATTTATAAGCCTCAGAAAATGGTATCAGCAGCCAGTTTCTAAATGTCCATCGAGTGGTAGTATATTCATTTGCCACTCATGAATTATTTAAAATAAGCAGAGAAGGAGAAATGCTCTTCAGGTATTCCTGTCATTTATAGTCTGAATCTGTGATTTGGGAATAAAACTGAATGCAAATGTGCCCCCAAATCAAAATGTCGCGCTCTGGGAAGTATTTCATAGTTTACAGTTGTACTGGGGGGAGAAAACCCTTTCACTTTTTTTCTTTAAAGCACATTTAGCTATCTTGTTTACAAATGTATCTTTTAATGTATATTTTGTATATAGTGCTTTATCACTTTTGCCAAATATTTCCCCTCATTTTGAAAATATGGTAGCACTTGAGTTCGCATTCATGTAATTCCTTGTTCGTTAACGTTTACCTTAAAGTAAACTGTTAGAGGTCCTCTGAATTGTGTATTACTTGTCAGTCTTTGTGTGGCTGTATATTATAATGTCCATTTGTAGTATCCCCTACTGTTAGTTATCAAATTATATAAAAAATGATTAGGATTTCTGCAATAAAGTGTTTGCAGTCTCTTTTCTTTAAGAGATCCCCATGATTGTCATAGAAATTGCCTATTAAATGCAAATATTTATACATGGAAAGTTGGACAATATTGAAATAAAAAAGGGCATGAAAGAAATCTGGGTTTATTGCTTGAACGGGCTTTCTTGAATTCTAAAATACTACATTTTAAATATTAAGGATTTAATAGAACAAGAATGTGCATGAAATATTTTTTTTGTTATATTGATAAGTACAAAGTGCACCAGAGGTTCATGTGAATTATGTGGAGGGGGCTATAAGAAAAGGAAAGAAAGTTGGTAAACATTCTGTCGCCTGGAAACAAAATATGATTCATTCTTCAGTGAAATATGAAAGAGTGACAGAAGAAAGATTGTTGATCATAGACTTGTTCTCAATTTGTAAATTGAGAATAAAAATAAAAAAGTAAATCTTTATAAAAATATAAGAAAGAGGAACAAACAGCAACATTTCCAATAAACTTGAAAGTACATATATGAGAACTTCAGCAACCAAATTAGAGTGTTTTTCAGTACACAAAGACTTTATTTATGACTATATGTTATGTATGCTCACTTTGTCCAATGGCCTGTGTAAAGATGTAAACATGTCAGCACATCCATTCTGACTTATGACATTTAAAAAAAAATATTTTATTAGGTTTTACAAGGATAAGGAAAGGATAGGATCAATATGGGTGTTGGGTGGGGTTCAGGAGAGGGATTAGGGTAAGGGTAGGTAGAAAAATGGGGTTACCCCCAACAATAATTCCACGCTTTAGCAAGCAAACTGATGTCCGGATACAAATACTAGAGAACAGTAATTAATATAATGATAAATAGCTATAATCAATTAGAATTGATTAATCATAAAAATATTAGTTACTCAATAACTATCATTCATCCTAGTAAACTTCACAATCCTTTCTCGCTAGATCGTATTGCTAACCATTGATAAATTTTTTCCCATGTTTTAAAATAAACTGAGTCTTCTTTCTCTTTAATCTCTAAGGTTAATCTATCAATTTCTGCACATTCTAAAATTTTTGTAATTATAATCTGGTCAGATGGTAAATTTTCGTTCTTCCAGAATTGGGCAAATGCTATTCTCGCAGCTGTCAATAGATGTAATATTAAATATTCATAATTCTCTTTTCCATAATTGAGTCCTAGTATTCGCAACAAAAACAGCTCTGGCTTAAATACTATCTGTATTTTAGTCATCTTTTCCAGCCATATATGAATCTTAAACCAAAATTTCTTTGCACTAGGACATACCCACCAAATATGATAGTAGGTACCTGGTTTTTGTTTGCATTTCCAACAATTATTTGATACATTTTTAAACATTTTTGCTAATCTAACCAGTGTCATATGCCCTCTATAAAACATTTTATATAAATTTTCTTTGTATGAGGCTGCTTTAATAAGTTTAATGTTTCTATGACTTATGACATTTTCTGGAACAGAGAAATTGATACAGGTATGTGAAGAAAATTGAGGATCCTTTTTATTCTATCATTGTGACCATGGAATAGATAATAATACAGCACAAGATTGTTGGAAAGAATGCCAGGGATTATCAAGTGGAAGGTAGCTGGTTTTCAAATAGTTTGGTTCCCTGGGTTACAGATTTATACAACATTGTAGACTTTAGGTCATAGAGTAGATTTCCAGAATAAATGTTTTACATATCATAGAAGAAAGGCATATTCCATTGGCATTTAATTATTCAGAAAAAAATTAAAGAAATTATTCCTGGGTAACTGGATTCTAACTCTGGAAGTATCAATAGCATTTTATTGGAGATTATTTTAGGCCTTTACTGGGCTACAAACATATTTTCCACCACTGAGTTCTGTATAGAAAAGAGTTCGATTAATTAACCAATATTGTATCATGATCATTGACCAAAGGTTTATGGAGTAAAGTATTTTGAGTGGATGGAATTATCTAATGGCATGTTTGCCATATCCCAAGATGTGTAGATGCAATGAACACTGACAAAATGTGACTGAGTAGGTAGGCCCATCAAATGTACTGGCAATGGATGTATCTAAAGAAAAATGAGTATTCGTTTGAACATGGCTTATAAACTGCATCAATACAAAAGTGTTTATAGTTTATTAAATACAACTCTATTCTATATCCCCACATAATATTCTAAACCAGGGATGTCAAACTGGTGGCCTGCAGGGTGGATGCATCACAGGCCCACATCCACCCCGGCTCTGTAAAAGAAAAAAATGTTACGATACTTCACAATACATCACATGACACGATCGAATTTGACACCTGTGTTCTAAATAGTATATTTAATTATTTTAAAATGTTTCCATCAAAGGTAATACATTTTGTCAGTTAATAACAATGTTTCTGTAATTAACACAACATCTGGATTTTTTTTTTAAACCAAATAGTTTTATTTTGAATTGGAACATTTTGATGAAAATACCACACAGCTTAGTGAAACAATTTATACACTTCAATAAGTAAGGTTCTACATTTAGGCAAGAAAAACCAAATGCACAGGTATAGTATAGATGGTACTCAATTGTGAGAGGGATCTTGGAGTCCTAGTGGACAATCACTTAAATATGAGCCAGCAGTGTGCTGCAGCTGCCAGAAAAGCCAACATAGTTCTAGATTGCTTTAACAGGGATAGAATCAAGATCACATGAAGTGTTAATACCACTTTACAATGCCTTGGTAAGACCACACTTGGAATACTGCATCCAGTTTTGGTCGCCACAATGTAAAAAAGATGTTGAGACTCTAGAAAAGAGTATAGAGAAGAGCAACAAAGATGATTAGAGGACTGGAAGCTAAAACATATAAAGAACGGTTGCTGGAATTGGGAATGTCTAGTTTAATGAAAAGAAGGACTGGGGGTGACATGATAGCAGTCTACCAATATCTCGGGGTTTGCCACAAAGAAGAGTCCAGTTATTCTCCAAAGCACCTGATGACAAGACAAGAAGGAATGGCTGGAAACTAAGAAGAGATTGGACAACCATTTGTCTGAACTGGTATAGTGTTTCCTGCCTGATCAGGGTGTTGGACTAGAAGACTTACAAGGTCCCTTCCAACTCTGTTATTCTGTTCTGTTCTATTCAATATTTTATTAATTTTAGTAAGTTATATTATCTTAAAAGCTTTTAAAAATCATATGTAGTCCTTATTCTTTGTTCTACAGAATGTTTGTGTTAGTGTGTTTTGCAATTCTAAATAAATCAATAAATATTCTTGGTTTTTTTTTACATATCAGAGTAAGGTTTTTTGTTATTTTCTAGTAAGGCATTTTCCATAAAATTTATATTAGCTTTTGGAGATATAATTATTGTATAGTGCAGGGGTAGGCAACCTTGGCTCGTTTATGAGTCGTGGACTTCAACTCCCAGAATTCCTGAATTCTGGGAGTTGAAGTCCACGACTCATAAACGAGCCAAGGTTGCCTACCACTGGTATAGTGTATGAAATTCTGTGTCAATTCAGATTTGAATTGCAGAAATAATCATGGACACATAAAAATAACCCAAAAATTCTCCAAAAATAATTTCTAAAAATTAATGTTCTAGCTTTGACCACAAGCCTATGCATTAAATTTGGCTTAATTTATAAACTTAAGTTTTAATGCATATGTGTCTCTGTCTCTCTCATACACGTATACATACACAATGTACCAAGCACAAAACAACAATTGATAAATGAAGGTAAAGTCTTTCTGAAAATACAGGCAATCTCCAGATTAAGAGCAAGTTCCATTCCTAAGTCTGACTATTAGTAAAAATGGTGGAAGGCATTCTCCTTCCTGAAACTGGTTAAAAATTGAAACTACACAATGTCTTCATGAACATGAAAACAGGCTGCATATTAAAACAGGGTTTCAGCAGTTTATTAGCTTAAGAAGGAGAATGTGGTCCACCATTTTTAGTAATAACCCATTCATAAGTATAAGTTGTCTGTAAGTCAGACATTTTTATCTTATAGACTTCCTGTACAGAAACCCTATACATTGGTTCAAATAGGCATTTTGTTATAAATTAATGCAGAGAAAAATGAATGCATACATGGTTGAGAATGCATCTAACTTTGGGAAAGGATAAAGTAGTATGGTGTGCCCATGAACATAATGTCCCTCTAAAGAGAGATCATACAAAATTATCCACAGAATATAAGCATTAAAAAGCTATGCATAGCTACAAGATTTACATTAGAACACATTTACCCATGAATCAGTTTTAATATATTGATTTCTGCTTTTAAACCTTGAAAAGAAACAAGTGTATATTTGTTCTTTTTTAAGTACCCAGAGCTAATAGCAATAGTGATAGCACTTAGACTTATATACCATTTCATAGTGCTTTTACAGCCTTCTCTAAGCAGGTTACAGAGTCAGCCTATTGTTCCCAACAATCTGGGTCTTCATTTTACTGACCTTAGAAGCATGGAAGGCTGAGCCAACCTTGAGCTAGTGAAACTTTGCTCAGTGTGGAGAAAAGCAAAGTCTTACACTTAGGCAGGAAAAGCCAAAGGCACAAATACAGATTGGGCGAGACCTGGCTTAAAAACAGTAACTGTGAGAGGGACCTTGGAGTCCTAGTGGACGATCACTCGACTATGAGCCAACAATGTGCAACAGCAACCAAAAAAGCTAATACAATCCTGTATAAACAGAGGCATAGAAGAGGCGTTGTATAAACAGAGGCATAGAATCAAGATCACGTGAAATATTAGTATTGCTTTACAAAGCCCTAGTAAGACCACACCTGGAATACTGCAGCCAATTTTGGTCACCATATCACAAAAAAGATGTTGAGAGTTTGGAAAAAATTCAGAGAAGAGCCTGGAGGCTGAAACATACGAATAATGGCTGCAAGACTTGGTTTGGCTAGTCTAAAGAAAAGAAGAAATAGGGGAGACAGGATAGCAGTGTTCCAGTATCTGAGGGGCTGCCACAAGGCAGGGGGGGTCAGGTTTTTCACCAGATTACACCTTTTCTTTCTCTCCCCCCCTCTCTCTCCAATCTTCTGCTCACCTGGCAAGCTGGCTTCAAGCTGTTCTCCAACAAGCTCAGGGGTAGGCAACCTCGGCTCTTTTATGACTCATGGACTTCAACTCCCAGAATTCCTGAGTCAGCATAGCTGGGCTAGCTAGCTCTCTCTTGCCCTTCCTGCTTCCTGCAGAGACGCAGCAAAGGGAGGAGCCCCGCCCAAAAAGCTTTTCAGCTTGTCGGAGAACACCTTGAGTCCACTCTCTTTTACACACATACACACACACAGAGAGAGAGAGAGACAGAGAGACAGAGACAGAGAGCTAAGCAGGGAAGCGCAAGTGCCTCTCTCTGTCTCTGTCTCTCTCTGCAAATGGCAGAGGAAGCTGGAAGCCACAGGGGAAGGCTCAAAGAGCTGCATGCGGCTCCAGAGCCGTAGGTTGCTGACCTGTGGCCTAGATATATTAATCAAACATTTTTGGGCTATGTTCATGAATTTTGATAATAAAACATTTTGATTTTCAATTATAGTCTGTCATTTTTAGCAGTAAAATGCAATTATAATATGCAGACATGAACCAAGATCAGAACCTCTAACTGTATGCTTCTCTAATGTTTAAGTTCACACAGACTAGCAAATCATAATAAAAGAAAAGAAAACCCATCATGACCAATATCCTTAAGGTTACTCTAGAACAGGGGTCCCCGTCCCCGGGCCGTGGCCTGTTGGGAACTGGGCTGTGCAAGTGGCTGACAAGGCTGCAAAACTCCATTGGTGTAAGTGGTGGGCACGAACGCAAAACATCCCTTACTCCCTTACCACTGCCACCACCACTGCCAGTCCACAAAGCCAGCAAGGTTGGGAATCCCTGTTCTAGAAAATAGGGTGCAAAAAAGGACAGAACTGTAGGCTCTGTCACTGAAGCTAAACTATGCTTTAGAATTACAGGTAAAATACGTTTACATTTTGTGAAATGTAATAGAAGGTATAAGGTATACTTCATCTTTATTTACAAGAAGAAACAACTCATAAAACCACCAGTGTAAAAAAAAGTGTATATTCTGGTATATTAATATATTGGTATTAAACCCTGTGCAGAGTTAGGTGAAAATAAGTAACTTTTATATATTATAGTGAAACTTTGGAGCTTGGCATATCAAAAATTTGGAAAATGACTAACTTGACTCTGCTGGTGTGTTACCGCCATCGCCACCCCCGAACAAAAGAGAAATAATTCTCTACATAGTTATTTTAAAAAATACAGTCCAATCGTGTGGCGCTATGTATTTTATATAAAGAAATGTCATATAATTACAAAAATGAAACACGAGTAAAACAAACTCATTTTCGGAGGGTCCAGGGCTATGCAAAAGCACAGTCTCATAGCCTCCCAAAATTGTGTGAAAACCGAGTGTGCTTTCAAGATTAGTGTTGTTGGTTGATAGTGCACCAAAAATGTCATGGTGTGCCACCTTTGACATGCATGTCATAGGTTTGGTATCACTTTACTATCTGCCACAACAATGAGAGCTTGGGGTATCCTGTTATCACCTAATACATTGATATAATGATATATTTCTATATTTTTAAAAAATTCCTACATACTTACTTTCTCCCAAAAGCTTCTGTCTGTTAATATTTTTGCTTTAAAGCATAAATGATCAAAATGAAGGTCACTACAATTACTATTATCACAACAAGAGTAATCAATGCTATTTGTGCAGTGCTATATCCACAGGACAGATTTATAGAGAAAAGCTTAGTACCGCTTAGTGATTTGGGCTCAGCGCACAAGGTCTGTTCAGAATCTTCAATTTTATCTATGTTTTCTTTGTACCAAGTTAATAGTCCAATATTAGAACAGGTGCATTCCAGTGGATTGTAACTTAAATTGATTATACTCTGGCCAGATAGTCGAGTCAACAAATCATGTGGGATAATATGGATCCCATTATTGGCAAAATTGAGATAAATGTTCCTGAAATTGGAAAACACATCTGAACAGAATACAGTAAGATTGTTATGATGCAGATCCACATGTTTTAGCTTGCTGAGGGCAGAAAATGCATTAGCTTCTATAGCTATTAATTGGCAAGAAGCTAAGGTTAACACCTCGAGATTGGGTGCTTTCTGAAAAAAGTTATCATTGAAAATGGTGCCAGATTTAAAGGTATTTCCATTCATATTTAAGACAAGCAGGCTGCTTAGATCTTGCAAAATATTCTGCTTGCTTGTATCAATATAAGAGAAAGAAAGGTTAAGCATCTGCAAAGAATGTAGATTGTGGAATGGGCCTTGAAAATTATTGATGATAATACGTGTAAAAGAGAGATCAAGAACTTTCAAGTTAGAACATTCATTAAATGCTGTGTTATGAAATGAAAGTTTGTAATTGTGACTTAAATTAAGGTGTTGCAAGCCAATCAGACCATGAAGTTGGTTGCTGCAGCAATCTAGGCTTTCTATGTTACTCCCACTCAAATCAAGGTGTTGAAGCTTTGATAAGGATTCAAAACATGCCAAACTCAACTCCATGGCTTCTTGATTCTGCTGGATATAGAGATGGGTAAGAGAAGGGAAAACAGAAAAGTGGATGTCGCAGAGATTCAAAAAGTTATTCCGATTGAGATTTAATTCTTTCAGTAAATTCATCTGAGGAAGACTCTGTAGCTTAGAAAGGGAGGTATGGGTCAAGTCCAATCTTTTCAGTTTGGACAAACATTGGAAAGTGTCACCAGAAGGTTCTAGGAAAGAGTGATATTGTAGAGTGAGATAGTCTACAGAGATGTTGCATATGCCTTGCAATGTGCTCTCTTCAATAGGACGGTTGTTTACACCCAAAAAAGTGCCGAGCCAAAGGATAGCAGTGCTGACACCTTGCAATCCATCCAATATTACAGAAATATTACTAGAACTGCCAAAGTCCAAACTGTAGAAGGAAAATGAATTAAAAGCCTTGGGCTCTATGTGCATGATCTTGTTGTCCCTAAGATTGAGAGTCAGATTGTTAGCTTGTTTTAATGCCTCTATGTCTCTAATTGATATTGTTTGTATATTGTTCATCTGTAAATCCAAGTATTTGAGCTTTGTAGTTGGAAAATCTGATAGCAGCTCCAATGTTTGGATATGGTTACTTCCTAGTAACAGTGTTTCTATGTTGTGTAGATCCTGCATTGGGATAAATGCTAATTTAGTGATCCCTGTTTGGGTTAGATCAAGATGCTTCAGACACTGAGGACCCATAAACGCTGTTGAGGCCAGAAAGAGAAGATTATTTCCAGTAAAAACTACGGTCTCCAGGAAAATATTGCTTTCGAAAGTGCCTTCATACACCCAATTAATCTGACACCTTTTAAAAGAAAACAAAATCTGGTATTAAAAACAAAGCACAACTGTGGATATAATTGAAAAAGATGCCTTATCTTACTATCATTAGGTAACCATATAGTTAAATGAAACATTTCATTTTTCAATAAATTTAGAGATCCAATCAACATTAACAGATTTTAGATGGTTATCAAAGTACATCATGATATATCTCTTTAAACAAGACAAATACCTATCAATTACAAGTTCAGAAGGAGTCTTAACAAGCTTGCAAACTCTGATTAAGATTTATTCAAATTTATTTTCTTGAATGAATCTTTGAAAAACACCGTAGGAAATAAAATTTATACATGAAAGTACAGGACAAGTTCTGGTAACATTTTAAAGCTGATGTCAAATATTACAAGAAATAAAAGCTGCCATATTGACATGTGCATATAAATGTACACATATAGAGGCAATGCCTTTATTATCAAACAGCTGCAAGTTTTCATGTTTTCTAGAACTCTAATTTTTGAATATTATTGCAACTATTATTGAGACTTTTAGAACTTCATCCACAACAGCAATGTATGAAAAAAACTGAGAGCATAAAAAGAGATATGGAAAAAAATAATCAGAGTACAGGTAGCCTTTGACTTACAACCACAATTGAATCCAAATTTATGTTGTGAAAAATTTGTTAAGTGATTTTGCTCCATTTACCGAATTTTTTTGCCACATTTGTTAAGTGAATCACTGCAATTGTTAAATTAGTAACACCATTGTTAAGTGAATCTGGCTTTCCCATTGACTTTGCTTGTCAGAAGGTCACAAAAGGTGATGACATGACCTTGGGACAAAGCAATGGTCAGAAATATGAATGAGTTGTCGAGTAAATCACATGACCATGGGGATGCTGCAATGGTCATAAGGGTGAAAAATGGTCATAAGTCACTTTTTTCAGTGCCATTGTAACTTCAAACTGTCACTAAATGAACTGTTGTAAGTTAAGCACTACCTGTAGTGTTGTAATAGGTCCCAGCAGACTTGAGTTCAATTCCATATTTAACTATCATGGTTCACTAAGAAATTTTTACTCAGCCATTTTCTCTCAGCTTGGTCTACCTCACAGAGGTATTGCGAAGATAAAACGGTGCAGAAGAATAGTCATGTGAACCATCTTGAAATTTTGAAGGGAAGACTGAATCTAAGTCTATTTCCCATAGTGTCTGCCCAGCCTGTGTGCTTCAATAAATTTGGCTTGCTTCAGGTCCTGTCAGGCAAGTAATGCTATCTAGCAACACCCAGAAGGTGAACCCTCTCTGTTGCACGTCTGTCTATTGCAATAGCTTCCCATGGAAAATTCATATGCCCTCCACTTTGTCCGCTCTCAAGAAATTCTTTAAAACCAGTTTTTCTAGGTCTTGACTGAGCATTTGAATGAATGCTTTTAAATGGAGGTGCTGTAGAAGGATGTTATGTTATTCTTTTTATATAGAGTTGTTTTTGTTTTAACTTTGTAAACCTCCCAGACCATTCTGCAACTGGGCAGTATAAAAATTCAACCAACGTACCTACCTTGTTAAGTCTAGGTGCACCAGGGCCTTCAGCCTGCTGAATGTTGATTGCTGAAGCAGATATAGGAAGTTGAAGCTGAAATCAAGAACTTCAGTAGTGAAAGGCAATTGTTCTGGAATCTCTCTCAATCCTAAACCTTCGCAACTGTAGCTTGTATTAATAAAAAACTGTAAAAATAATATATCAAGTTAGATACGTGCAGTATATCACTATAGGTAATCCTTGACAACTGAGCCCAGAATTTCAGTTGCTAAGCAAGACATTGTTAAGTGAAACTGACTTTCCCCATTGACTTTGCCTGTCAGAAGCTCTCTAGGAAAGTTGCAAATGACAATCCCATGCTGTTTGCCAAGCACCCAAGGTTCGATAACGTGACTTTGGAGATGCTGCAATGGTCTTAAGAGTGAAGACTGATTATTAGTCACTTTTTCACTTGTATGTTTAAAAGTCATTTAAACAATTGCTGTAAATTGAGGACTACTGATATATGTGAATGTATTATGTGTATCTCTCCAGTTTTATTTTTTTAATAAAACTATTGTATTTTAAGTAAATATGCCAACATGTAGCTAAATATGCTAACAGAACAAATCAGAAACCTGACCCTAACTCTTTTTTTTTAAAGCTCTATCAGGGACAAACCTGAGCTATCATTAGAAATGACACTGCTAGGAATCTGAGGTAAACTTTCATTACCTCTGTAGAGGGAAGACAAATTATAAAGGTTACACAAAATTATGCACCTTTTGGAATGAATAAAAAGGGTCAGAGAATGACATTTTGTCCCTCTGTTTAACATTTTTTTAAAAAATTAATGCTAACAGTATTTTCCCTGTTATTGACACTTCACTAAAATTTATATTACTACCATTTGTCTGTTGCTGCTGCCATATAATGGACAATTTTTTTTTAAAAAAAAACAGTATTACAGGAAAAAACAACAACCAAATGAAAGATATTGAAAGTTCATGATTTCATATGCTGTTGACATCTGGCTTACAGGGGTTTTTGATGGTGTCTAGTGTACAATGAAGAGCTCAGTGTGAAATACTAATCTCACATATACGCTTTCTGTTCATTTTTAATGCAGAGAGTTCACAATAAGTTGACAGTTCAACAAATGATAAATGATTGAAAAATTATGGCTATATAAATGCGTCCATGACCTTGAAAACATTTCTCAAAATATTATAACTGCAGATGGGACTCCCTGCCATGTTGCACAATAAATAACTATGTAAGTAAAACACACTGCATTCAATTCTAGTGTGAATTTCTCAAAGTCTTGGAGAAAACGTTGCTAAATACAATAATTACAGAACACAATTTTCTTCAGCTAGGGTATAATTTTCCTGTCAAGAAGAGAACAATTAGAAATATAATTAGAAAGTGAACAGAAAGAGCATAACCAAAGACATTTATTTCTATAAGGCATTTTTAATCGTTTTAATTTCTTTCCATTCAAAATACCTTATTTAGATACTATAGTATAGGCCAGGGGTAGGTAATCTTGGCTCTTTTATGACTCGTGGACTTCAACTCCCAGAATTCCTGAGCCAGCCAGCATGGCTGGCTCAGGAATTCTGGGACTTGAAGTTCACAAGTCATAAAAGAGCCAAGGTTGCCTACCCCTGGTATAGACTAACTTGATCTACTACAAATAAGTACTGCTGCTCTGTTTTAGATAGCACATGGAAAATTAGCATCCTATGGAAAATGACAATGTAAGGAATCACTATTTTCCAGCAACTTTGTTGGGGCCCGCCCCAGCCACCCATTCTGCACCAAAGAATCTGCTCTCACAAAAAGTTGCAAATTCACTAGGCCATCACAGCAGGTTTAGAGGACAGGTGATGGAATGAAGGAATTCACATGGAAGGACAGACAGAACCAATGATCTCCTGGATCAGAAAGAATATTTCTTGCTCATCTTTTCTTTAGGTGGGAGCTGATCTTCCTTTCTAGGTTTCCAATATTACAGAATTATTACATTATTTTTCTCCTGTGGGTATCTTTTTTTCTCAAAATTACTCACTCTAAGCTATTTTTGAGTTGTTGAGGAAATGTAATATTCATTACATTTGAGGAAATGTAATATCATATTCATTCATTCATTCATGTATGTATGTAAGAAAAAAATCTAGAAAATAAATATGATAAAATTGACTCTAAACATTTCCTATCTAGGAGTCAATGTAGTTTTTCAGCTGCTTTGCTTCCTTGTTTCATTTTTTTTTAATATGAGAACAACTTGGAGAAATATTTGTATTACTATATTACTGAGGCTATGAATTTAGGAGCAGATCAAACTGATTTCATGGAACGTTTAAGTCGATATGTATAGATTATTATAAATTAAGGTGCCATAACATATTTTTGAAAACAAGTTTGTATGGGGGAATAGAGAGAGAGAGATCTTCTCAGCTAATATTTCATTTAGATATTTCTGCTATAAAACCCACATCAACCAAACTCTTGTTGTGACTAACTTTTCAGAATGGAAAACTCTCCAGATAAAAACCTAAGAGCACTATTGTACTCAATGTATTACAAAGAACTTTCAGGGTACTTCAAAGATGGGAAAAGCTGGAGAATGGATCCTTGTGACTTATTTGAACAATTGGTACTTTTTGAAATATTCCCCTATTGAAGTCTAACATAAACTAAATATACCCAGGAGCTTAGTAAAGTGTTCTGGAATTAGTGAAGAAGGAACAGTAGGATTGTTAATCTACAATTCCTTTTGGGGTTTTGACTTGAAGTTTTCTTCATGGGTAAAAGCCAAACTGATGAAAGTAGATGGGAAATTGCATTAAGTGACTAGTTGCCCGGTTTAGTTAGTGAAGGATTGGGGGAAAAAATGTTGCCTGTCTTCACAGCAAAATGAGAAAATATCAGTACAAGTCAAAATAGAAAAGCTAAAAAAATAAAAACACTTCAAAACAGGCTCTTTGTATGATCGTATAATTTAGGTTCAAAGTTTCATTGGTAAACTTTTTTTTCAGATTACTCAACTATTATGGGAAACATTTTCTGGGCTAGTAAAAAGAAAATATTAAAATATGGGAAGTGAAATCATACAGTGTTCTCTAATAGACTGATGTGAGAGTAAATTCAGCTTTGTTATAGGAAATGGTAATATAACTTAAAAGAATAAATCAATATTTAATGTCTAACATGTATAAACCTAATTGATACCAATCCCTGTATATAGATACTTTCTTAAAATACAGAGAAAGGTAGGGTACTTGGTTGATGACCCAGGATCTAATTCTTGTACAAGATTAGGTGCTGATCAAGAATACATGTCCTTCAGATATGTCATTGTCCTTCAAGTGTTACTCTCTGCTTCTGCAGCCAAGGACAAAAATGGGTAGCTGCAGGACTGATTACTCCCCTCAAAATCTGCCTGACCTACTAGTCATGTTGGGAGAAATTATTCTTAGTCACCCACTTTGAGGAAGTAAAAGGAGGTAGAGGTTAGCCTGGCTCCTTTCCAAAGTACATTCAGGAAGTTGCTAAAGACAGAGTTCTTCCAAAGACGATTCTGGTTAGACTTGACCCTCCTTGTATTTTATGATTAATTGAAGTTGGGGTTTCAATTTTGTTTTAATTATTATGACTGTTTTTTTTTATCATAAATATTATTTTTAATTCTGCCTGGTTTAAGTTATGCAAACTGCTGAGAACGGACTTTGACTACAGCAAGATATAAACACCAAATATAAATATAAAAAAGGGGGGGGGGTAAATGACATATCCATAGGTGTATACTATAAGCCACCCAACCAAACACAGGAAATAGATGAACTTTTTGCTAGTCAGCTAACTAAGGTATGTAGGAAGCACATCACAATAGTGATGGGGGACTTTAACTACCCTGACATCAACTGGGAGACAAACTCTGCACCAAGTGGAAGATCAAACAGATTCCTGACAAACCTAGCAGACAACTTTGTCTCCCAAAAAGTAGAGAAGGGAACTAGGGGATTAGCCATTTTGGACCTAATTCTCACTAACAGAGATGAAATGATAGAAGTTGTTGAAGCCATAGGAACCTTGGGGGGGGGGAGTGATCATGCAATATTGGAATTCAACATTATGGAAGCACAAGCAATATAACACAGTCAAACTAGAGTCTTGGACTTCAAGAGAGCTAATTTCAATAAACTTAGAGAGGGTTTGGGAAGGATTCCATGGATGAGAATCCTCCCGGGGAAAACAACTCAAGAGGCTTGGGAAATTTTGAAAAGTGAGATAATAAAGGCCCAGTCTAGCACAATACCAACAAAGAGGAAAAATAGCGCTCAAAAGAAACCAGCATGGCTGCATAAAGAACTCTCTGATCAATTGAAAGATAAAAAGGACAAGTATAGAAAGTGAAAAGAGGGACACATAACTAAGTCAGAATATCAGCAAATAGCCCGAGCCTGCAAAGACAAAATGAGGAAAGCTAAGGCTCAAAATGAACTAAGGCTTGCAACCAAAGTCAAAAATAACAAAAAAAAAGCTTCTTTCAACATGTAAAAAACAAGAAAAAAGTGAAGGAAACGATTGGTCCATTAGTGGGTGAAAGTGGCAAGAAGGTGACAAGCAACAGGGAGAAAGAACTATTTAACTCATTTTTCGCATCTGTCTTTACACAAAGGGAAAAAACAAACCAACCTATCAAAAATAGTGCCATAAAAAACAAAATAGAAATACAAGTTAAGATAGGCAAAAAAA
>NW_015386452.1:185665-196723 GCF_001527695.2 Protobothrops mucrosquamatus | reverse complement strand
GCAGGACTGGCCTAGGGGTATTTTAAAGGGGTTTTAAATTAAATTTTTAGTAGGAGCAGCCAAATCTGAATAGTTATTTTTAAATCTTTTTAAATTTTGTATTGTACTGTACTATTGTTTTAAACTGGCTGTAAGCCGCCCTGAGTCCTCCGGGAGAAGGGCGGGGTATAAATTTAATAAAATCAAAATCAAATCAAAAATCAGATGTGATCTCAGAACCACTGAACTATATTTTTCAAAGATCCTGGAGCACTGGGGAACTACCAGAGGACTGGAAAAGAGCTGATGTAGTTCCCATCTTCAAAAAAGGGGAAAAAAAAGGACCCAGGAAATTACAGACCTATCAGCCTGACCTCAATACCTGGGAAGATTCTGGAAAAGATAATCAAACAACGAATCGTAAACACCTACAGGCAAACAAAGTCATTACTAAAAGCCAACATGGGTTTGTCAAAAACAGATCATGCCAGACAAATCTTATTGTACTCTTTGACCAAGTGACAAAATTAGTGTACCAGAGGAATGCTGTGGATATAATTTACTTGGACTTCAGTAAGGCATTTGACAAAGTAGATCACAACCTACTACTTGATAAGATAGAAAAAAGTGGGTTAGACAGCATCACCACCAGATGGATCCGTAGCTGGCTGACCGGCTGTACTCAGTGTGTGGTCCTCAATGGAACCGCATCTACATGGAGGGAAGTGTGTAGTGGGGTGCCCCAGGGCTCTATTCTGGGCCCAGTGCTCTTCAACATCTTCATCAACGATCTGGATGAGGGAACTCATCAAATTTGCAGACGACACCAAGCTGGCAGGAATAGCCAACACTCCAGAAGACAGGCTTAGGATACAGGAGGATCTGGACAGACTTGAACACTGGGCGCTATCTAACAAAATGAAATTCAATGGTGAAAAAAGTAAGGTTCTACATTTAGGCAAGAAAAACCAAATGTACAGGTATAGTATAGGGGGGACCTTGCTCAATAGTAGTAACTGTGAGAGGGATCTCGGAGTCCTAGTGGACAATCATTTGAATATGAGCCAGCAGTGTGCTGCAGCTGCCAAAAAAGACAACACAGTGCTAGGCTGCATTAACAGAGGGATAGAATCAAGATCACGTGAAGTATTAATACCACTTTACAATGCCTTGGTAAGGCCACACTTGGAATACTGTATCCAGTTTTGGTCACCACGATGTAAAAAAGATGTTGAGACTCTAGAAAGAGTACAGAGAAGAGCAACAAAGATGATTAGGGGACTGGAGGCTAAAACATATAAGGAATGGTTGCTGGAATTGGGAATGTCTAGTTTAATGAAAAGAAGGACTGGGGGTGACATGATAGCAGTCTTCCAATATCTTGGGTTGCAACAAAGAAGAGGAGTCAAGTTATTCTCTAAAGCATCTGAAGGCAAGACAAGAAGGAATGGATGGAAACTAATCAAGGAGAGAAGCAACCTAGAACTAAGGAGAAACTTCCTGACAATTAGAACAATTAACCAATGGAACAACCTGCCTCCAGAAGCGGTGAATGCTCCAACACTGGAAGTTTTTAAGAAGAAACTGGACAGCCATTTGTCAGAAATGGTATAGGGTTTTCTGCCTGAGCAGGGGGTTGGATTAGATGACCTCCAAGGTCCCTTCCAACTTTATCATTATCATTATTATTATTATAAACAAACCTATTGTCTTCCATATTGCCGTTCTTTATCATTGTTATGAGTAGCATAACAAATCTGGAAGATACGAGAGTGTCTGTTCCTGGCCCTGGATTTTGGTCTTTACATCTAGACCAGGTTGGAAGACTGAGTCATAGTCCAAAACAACCCCCAGTAAATTCTAATCATTTTTTAAAATAATTCAGACAATTACTGCAGGAGCATTCAAAGCAACAGTCACTGACTTCAGTTGGTGGGGAACTTCAAAGCCCTGCTCCCTTTTTACAAAAGATCATTCCTGGGGCTGCTACTTGATTACCTTGCAACTGTACCTTAATGTTTGTCAATTATCAGTGTTTTAAAGTCTGTACATTCAGATGGTTGAAATAGAGGTTTATACATAGTAGAGTTCTTCTATGACAAAGAAGTAGCCATTATGAAATATCAAACTGTGAGTGGACTAAAGCATATACAACTTTCCGAAAGATACTTCATTTACCNGGGCTGCTACTTGATTACCTTGCAACTGTACCTTAATGTTTGTCAATTATCAGTGTTTTAAAGTCTGTACATTCAGATGGTTGAAATAGAGGTTTATACATAGTAGAGTTCTTCTATGACAAAGAAGTAGCCATTATGAAATATCAAACTGTGAGTGGACTAAAGCATATACAACTTTCCGAAAGATACTTCATTTACCACCATTCATACATGTGCCAAGTCATTTACTTTTTTCATCCTGGGTTGGGTTGTTGTTGTTTTTTTGGCACATATCAAGAAAGCAATCACTTGATCAACTCAAAAAGCCTGAGGGAATCTGAGGCCGCTAGCCTTTTCCATAACAGCTGTAAAAGATGTCTGTGTTAGTGAGCGTAAGTGTGCCGTGAGAAGCATCACACCCCAAGGTCTAGTTGTACAGAAATGAGGTGCATATAAACTGCTTATAAAGCCAAGCACCTGTTCAAAAGCCCCTGGTGAACGTAGATAAAAAGTGCCAATGGTCTGTTTTCCTCCTAGCCCCTCTTAGTCCAGCAGCATTTGGCAAATGTTCCCTGCACATGCCAATTCCAAATGGTGCCTGAAAACTCCACATGGTGTCTTAAACAGCAGATCTCCAATCTCCCTTGGTCCTATTTGTTTTAAGGTTCTTGGCCACAAATAGAGAAGAGATAGACCACCTTAACCTGCTCACTTGCTTGCTTGCTTGGTTATTGCCTTGAACTGCCTATGTGGGAATTTCAAAATGGTATCTGCTTCTAAGCAGGCACATGATTCTATCTAGCTAATATGTATCACTGTGAATATGAAACTAATAAAATAGAATCACAGCTAGCTATAATAATGGGTGCAAAATCAGCCTGATTTGGGAGAGGGGGGGGGGCAAAAGCAAATTTGATTTCTGTCCAGCAAATGTGCTCCTAAGGCACTGCATTTATCTGTATATTTTTCTGTTTTACCCAGCAGAGGACTTTCAGCCCTTCAGTGACCCAATGTTAGCATGCAAGTATTCACTGCTCCCAAATTAATTATTGATTCTTTCTTGAAGCTACTTTTCTCCCAATAGAAAGACAAATAAGTGATCACTCACCTCAGTGCACATCTGATTGAGGGGTTTGGAGACTTCATAGCTAAGACCTAAAAGCCCCATCAGAAGCCAGCAATATGTGCAGCAAACCATTAAGAGTTTGATTAGATTCTCCACACGCCTGTAATGGAAGACGGATGAAAAATAATTTTCTAGCGTGGGGTTCAGAAAAGGCATTTTGAATCTAATGCTTCAAGAGCGTCCAAAGAGTGCCTGAAAAAGATGTTGTTTCCTCTTAACAACCACAGGATTTTCGTGAAGCATACTTTTTTCAGTTCCTCCTCTTGCTCTGCTTTTCTACTTTTGGTTTACCTCCTAAATATTTGTACCATTTTTGCCATAAATTATTGGAAAAGTTCAGGACCTTGTGAGAAACTTGCTATATTTTGCAGCCAATCTTAGAACAACTTATTCTACTTAGAATGACATTCAAGTATAAAGTGGGCACTCTTAAATAACTGAATTCTCTGAATATATGATTTCTTGAAAATATCACTGCTTTTGTTTCTAGAATTGGGTAGGGATACAGTTGTTTAGATAGTCTTGGAGGTCCCCCTGATAACTTATTAGAGGGATCCAAATAAGTGATTGAGGAGTCTGATCAGTAAACCTGTAACAAAGGACTGGGAAATGAGAGAACAGAATGGAATACCCTGGAGTAAAATATGGCTTGCTGGCAGACAAATCTTTCATTTTCAAATTTTAAGTCAAAGATTAAATTTAAGAGTAGCAACAAGTAAGGAAAACTTTACAATCTTCAGATTATATACTGAAAAATTAGGCAGGGAGGAAAATACTGAAATAATTCTGTATAGCACAGCTTTGTTTAGTGCATTTCTATCTACTAAATAGAGGTGTTTAGTTCTTCTGCCATGGGAAGACATTAAATTGTGGGTATCCTAATGCCCTTCCTTGGGTACCTATAACACATATATTTGTGTATAAGGTACTGGTGCCATTTTGGTGCCAGACATTTTGATAGGTGAGATGGGAATGTGCATTCTTGAGCAAATAGTAATTTCTAAGTTCATCTCCTGTATGCTTGAATATTTAAACAATCTCCAGAATTCACCTATATATTCACACACACACACACACACATTACAATAATATATACCTACACTGTATTATTATGCCTACACTATAATAATATACTAGGCCAAGAATCACAATGTGCTATATGACTTTTTGCAGCTTTTAGTACAACTGCAAAAGCTTTAGAGTTTGAATGTTCTTGATTTGATCCCTGGCACAGTGGCCTGATAGCAGGTGCTTTTAAGGTCTTGTGGGTTTTGGGTAGAAGATGTGGTTAAATGAGGCTGAAATGCAAAACAGACAGCGAAAGCCTTCTGTTGCAAGAGCAGCCAATGCATCTGCCCAGCTACATCAAGGTCAACAGAAAAGCATATGAATGTGTTTTCCAGGACAGCACAGGGCTGTTAAATACACACACTTAGAAATGCTATAGAGTTGTTAGTTATTGATCTGCCCTCCCACTAGGCATTTGGCAACAAACTCTAGGACGTTGACAATGAATGGGAGTCCCAAGCTTTAAAACTGCTGAACAAATAACAGCTCCACTAATTCAATCAACTGAGTTTCAAGCAATCAGGATGCCATCTGTACCTAATCTAACTCATTGCCTAAGAAGATAAAGACATCTGGACTTCCTGCATGCCAAGGACATGCATGCTTAATCCCCAAGGCTGTAGGCTGTGGCCAGACTCATGCTGACAAATTTTCTTAATTATGCTGAAATAATCTTGCTTGGCAAGGGCTGGACACTTCTTTCTTCAGAAGGTTAGGAGGATCTCATTTCATGTAGAATAGAAAGAAGAGTCATCTTCCATTTTGGTGGGAAGGAATCATATTAATCTGTATGGGAAAGAGAAGACAGAATTACATGTTCAGTTGTGTTCAGCTTTCATTTCAACATTTTAATTTTTAAAATATATTTTCTTCTGAAGCCAATGTAGATATGTTGCCCTTTATATTGGCACATTATGATGAGTAAGAAGTAGTCTTGTACCTTTTGTGTGCTGATGCTATAATGATCCTCAGCAACTTTAAGTTGCATGGACGTCAATTCCCAGAATTCCCCAGCCAGTATGCTCTAATGTACTTGATTTTCTCTCTGATTCTTTTCCACAGTGGACAAGGAGCATGAGAGTCAGAGCAATGTCATATGCTGATCTTTCAAAAGCATGTCTCCATGACTGAAGATGGATTTCCCCATATTGAAAGAAGGTTCTGAAAAAGCAAAGGCCAAAGAGAAGCTGCAATAGGAGCAGGCTAGGAATCTAGGAAAGGCAGTAAGGAAGCAGGTGAAGAAATGAATAGATGCCAAAAGTAGGAGGCATAAGCTGAACAGGGACACTTAAAGAAGGCAGAAGCAAAATGTTGAGACTCTTTGTGCCATCATGATCTATTAGGGTCCCTAGCCTGCTATTCCAGATATGGATGATACTATCCCATCTCCAGCAACCAACCCTGGATTAACCATGAAGAAAAATGAGCAATTGCTTAGGGCACCAAGGGGATAGCACAGAGTCCCACTCCCGCTATCATGGTTTTAATAGCTTCATTGCAACATTCAGCATTAATTTCCAGAACTTACTGATTCTTAATGTCCTGTCAGTTAACCAAGGGAAGAACTGATAGGCATTATTGTTTGTCTGTGTTTAGAGAACTCGTTGGCCTTAATCTGGTCCTGATCTCTCGTGGAGAAGTAAAATTTAACAGGCCATCTATTCAGCTGCTAAAAATGGACAGGGAAGGATTTACCTTTTTGTTCCTCCAGTCAAAATGCTTAGACTGGCCCGCTGATGTGGCAGCTCTGCTTTGAGCCAAAGTGCTAGGAGTCATGATGTATTTCTTCCTCAAATGCGGGTCACAAAAAGCTTTGTTGGCAATCCATCTTTTTTCTTCAGCATGTTTCATGTTCAGTGTATGCTACAATATCATATTGTAAACCATCTTTAACTGACCCCAGGGTGGTGAATGGCAAGTAACTTCCATAGTTAATGTTAGTCCTTAATTTAGTCCTTAGTAAGTAAAAACATTTAATTTAATGTTAAGGAATTTAACATTTGCTGACATTTTTGTTTGAGTAAAAAAATATCTCCAACTGCAAAAACAATTTTTCAGTGAGTGATTTATTGATTTGGTCTGTGTACAATATATTTGCTGGGTAGCAATTATATAACTAGGTAGTTATCTTGGCAGATTTATTTATCTTTTTGTTCATGTGTAATTCTTTTGCTTCCTTAGTAACACAAACATCGATTAAAAATATTTAGGCTAGATAAAATATACTGGATATGATGGAACTATTGTTTGCCAACTGATCTGGTATAGTGTTTAAGGCAATGGGGTAGAAACTGTAAGACTATAAGATTTTTTTCAGTAGTTTTATTAAGAATTATATTAAACAGATAAAACTAATAAAAATTTTATTAATTAAAACATATTAAAAAAAGAAAAAATGTGGATAAAAATCTAACTCCCCAGGCTTCCGGTTCGTCATGCGGCCACCATGGATGGCTGGGAGACTTGCTCTCTCTCCCCTGTTCAGTTTCACATCGCTGGGGGGGGCTGAAAATGGCTGAAAGTCGCCCCGAAGAGACGACCAGCAAGAGGGGCTTTCTATGGATCGCAGGAGAGCAGCAACTTTCCCATCAGAGCAGGCAATCCCTCCAAACCAGTGGACAAAAGGACCGGCCATAGAAATATGGCTCGTCCCTAGGCTGCTAACAGCCGAAGTCATATTACCATCTGGCAACTTCAAAGCAGCATGGACAGAACTGGGTGAGGTTTGCCTCTCTTACATCCTAATTACTTAATTACCTGCATAAGCTGCTAAAGTACTTTCCCCACTGTGGTGAGGGAAGGGGGATTCTAGCCCTCCCTCCAGAAACAGCGGCAATCAACCACTTGGGAGTTTAAAACATTGGAAAAATACTGGGATCCTAATTGGAATTCTATTTCCTAAAATTGGTGGATTATAAGATTTGTAACTTTCTACTCTCTCTATTTTTTTTCCTCTGATTTTCACTCTAATTACTATTGAAGATTTGGGGGTTTTCCCCTTAAAATAGAGGGGGGGGGACTAAAAAGATCCAGTTAACTCTAAGACTTAACCTGCTATTCTTCAAGAGACTCGTTGACAGCTTTGTAAACAGATAAGATATAAAGCAACCTTGAAACACCATCTGCAAAAAACTCAGCTCAGCTCCTCATTTGGTGGACTTTCTGACTGTAAGTTTCTTTTTTTTTGAGTTTAATATACTACAATGGAAGAAGAACAGGAATGGATTTCTTCTACAGAGGAAGTACAGAAACAAATTCTTTGTATGTTAAAAGCAATGATCCAAACTCTACGTATAAGTCTGGATATGCAAACTCAAACTATGATTTTAACTAAAGAACTATCTATACAGAATTCTATAGAGAAAGTGAAACAACCAAATGCTATGACAGAAGACGTAGATACTTAACAAATACAGACAATGGAAAACACAAAAAAGAAACTGATAATAGAGAACAAGGAAAGGACTTTTTTTTATAAACCAGAAGGAATTTGAAGATAAAAAAGAAAAACAGATGAAAGAGAAGATAAATACTTCGGGACAACTGCTTCGAACTGGAAAAACAAAGAGACGACTGGCTAAATCAACTAGTCCTCTTAAGAAAACATCAACTGGATGCTCTTGTCAACATCAAACAATAGCCACAAAAAACAAGGAGATTTTTTTGGTGATTTAAAGGCAAAGATACAAAAAATGACCTGGCAGAGAAAAAAAGCTAGAATAAGATTGAAAAAGATTGGGGTTTTGATCTATACATGAGATCTAAAATAGAAATGGATAGACTATGTATTCTGAACACAAGATATTGTAACGATTTGAGATCCCTGATCCCTGATCTCCCTTCCTTCCGCCGCGCCCTCAAGACGTGGCTGTTTCAACTAGCGGGACTGGCCTGAGGGATTTTAAAGGGGTTTTTAATTACTTTTAAATTGGACATATTTAAATATTTCATTTTAATCGAATTTTAATTAAGTATATGTATATATGTTAGTATTTTATTCAATTGTCAGCCGCCCTGAGTCCGTAAGGAGAAGGGCGGGATATAAATGCAATTAATAAATAAAATAAATAAATAAATAAAATAAAGAAAATTTTGGTCATATAAAATCTAGAAATATATTGAAATAAGAATATTATACTGTCTTATTAGATTGGTAGATAGATGGTAGAATTTATATACAAGGTGTGTATTTCAAATATTAGAATGTATGAGGAATTGTGATAAAGGAATTGTGTTTAATTAAAAATCTGGAAAAAATAAATATTAAATGTTAAATTAAAATATTAAGGGAAAATTAACTATCAGGTCACTGATTGGCTAAAAGTTTGAATGTTTACAAATAACTAAGATTTGAATTTAAGATATTGTTATGAGTTGAGACAAAGGTTAAGTAAAACTTAGAAGTATAAATACTAATAATTAAATTTGTATATGGGTTTGTGGTACAAATGTTGGTGGTTTGTTTTTATTTATTTTATTTTTTTTCTCTTTCTGGAAAGGAAGAAAGGAAGGAAGTAGAAGGAAGAAAAGAAAAAAAATTATTAGCCCGAAATGTGAGATACGAGACTTAGAAATTGAGATCATTTAAGATCTGGAAATGATAAAGATTAAACATTAAACTTAAGTATCAATGGGAAATTATAGTTAAGAAAAACTTACTAGGTTATTGTCTAAAAGGTGGAATGTCAAATTAATTAAGATATGTATAGACTGAAGATTATTGATGAATATTAGAAAGGTACTTTTTGTTTGATTGATAGAATAAGAACTGTATTGGTTCGAATATGACAGTAGATATTATGGGGGAAAGAGAGGGAATTAGTTGTTGTAATACTTTGAGATTTGTACTGATGATATTCAAATGTAATGGAATGACTGTGCTCAGCCGCCACACTACTTTTCAAATATGTAAATGTAATATTGTAAAATTAATAAAAAAACTTGGGGGAAAAATCTAACTCCTCTTTTCTTCAAATCTCTTTGTGTCTTCTCTTGAAATACATATGTAATTTATATTAAATAACTCCAGTATATCTCTTATATTTCAGTTTAAAAAGATAATCTACATTGCTCTTGGAGGTATAATTTGTATGTCCCTTTTGATTTTTAGGTGATTATCAAATTCCACTTGTAAATTCAATATCTATTACATTAGACTAAACCATAAGCCAGAAATGTGCAACATTGTCAACTTGGTGTCTCATCAAGCTTTGTGCAGTACGTTGAGCATCATTCTCCAAATATATGCAGGGCTTAAAACAATTATTGAGAGATTTGGGTTTTTTAAATGTAGAAATTACTTTAAGACAGCTATTTTACACTTCAATCCCCAGCCTCCACAATGTAAAATCAGACCAACAATTTTGACTGCATCCAGTGTAAGAGGACCACAGAGGAGATCCTGGTGGGCATGCATTTTTCATGGATGACTGTTTTTCCCTTCTTCTCCAAGCCCACAATAGGCAGGTCAGATTAAATGAAACCACGTTATAGTTTCATTTGATGTATGAACCCAAACTCTAAGTCTGGTGCAGTTTGGGCTTCCTCATTTTTTTTTTTCTTCTCCTTCTCCTTCTCCTTCTCCTTCTCCTTCTTCTTCTGATACACATCAATCCATTTGTCTTTTCAGAAGTTTTCGGATGCTTGAGTGCCTGCTTAACTGGTTCCAGTGCAGTCCTCTGGGAAGAAGCCTAAAGTGCGTCATTTGGCCACTGAATCTATCCCCAATGTAACACTTTTGATTAAAAAGCAGTCACAGACTTTGATGTTAACTAGACATTTAAATCTTTGTGTGCTTATAGAGAAATAATCAATGCATACTGCTGGATCTGGATTATTAGAATAAAAAGATCTTGTATGAATCTTTGTACACTAATTGAAATGTCAGGGCCTGGAAATAAAAATAATAATACAATATTGAATTTCATACAGCAGAGACACCTAGTGGTCATTTTCAATAATTTTTATTTGTATTTTTTGTGCCTTTCAGTTAGTGTTGACTTTTGGTGATTTTCTGGGCAGGTCCCTGTGGTTTTCTTGCAAGATTTTCAAGCGTATTGCTATTGCCTCTTTCCCAGGACTGAGAGACATGCTTGAACCAAGATCACCCAGCTGATTTTGTACATAAGGTGTACATAAGGTGGGACTACAACCGTTTTCTACCTGATGTCTCATCCATTATACCAAACTTAAGTGTTGTATGGTATTGGTTAAAAAAAATGTCCACTGTCTGTGAGGTATCTTCTAATATAGAAGCTATTGTTTAACAAATTAGAATACATACATATATAACATTATCAGATTATGTAGTCTTGATACGAGAGAATTCAGGTATATAAATAGGACAAAGGGCTCTTGAATGCTTTGAGGCAATTTTGCCATTCTCTGTCAGGGTTTGAGACAAAATTTGAATTAGAACTGTACCTGTGTGACTCTCACATCTGGAGCAAGCAGCTTTGAAGAGCTTCTTGAAAATCCTGGTGGAGGAAATTCTGAGAATGAAGAAAGATGTTGTTTTGAAAGATGTTGTTGTACATATCCACCCCGGGCCACCCCAATGATGCTCTTGACGTGATGACCCGATGTCTGGAGGCCGTGAGGGTCTGGATGGGGAGGAACAGACTCAGGCTCAACCCGTCCAAGACCGAGTGGCTGTGGTTACCGGCGCCTCGGCATAGTCAGCTGATTCCATCGCTGACTATAGGGGGCGAAACATTGGCTCCCTCG
>NW_015386452.1:181042-184694 GCF_001527695.2 Protobothrops mucrosquamatus | reverse complement strand
AAGGGGGAGGGCCTTCTCTGTGGGAGCTCCCACCCTCTGGAATGAACTACCCCCAGAGATCAGGGTGATCCCTGATCTCCCTTCCTTCCGCCGCGCCCTCAAGACATGGTTATTCCAGCTTGCAGGACTGGCCTAGGGGAAATTTTTAGAGGGGGTTTTAATTACATTTTAATCAGATCACAGTTAAATATTTCCTTTTAATTAATTTTAATCTTGTAATGTTATCTTTGTATTTTTATTCGATTGTTAGCCGCCCTGAGTCCGCAAGGAGAAGGGCGGGATATAAATTTAATAAAATAAATAAATAAATAAATAAATAAAGTTTGAAATATTTTGAATAAATAAGGCCCTTTGTTTTTCCTTGATAGCAAACATTGTACTAGATGGGAGTATTATAGGGAGTAAAGCCGTACCAAATTAAGCACATTAATATATCTAGATTTATGCAAAACAAAGCAGATCAATTTAGTGGCGACAACTGCAGGATAGATTCTATTCATCTACAATTCAATTGATTGTTTCCCTGGGTGTCACCCACCATTTTGAAACCTATTATCCTTCAAATGTGTTGTATTCCTAGCCAATAGGTCCAGCATATGTAGAGGGCAAAAGCTGAATTAATTCTCTCCTTATGATGAATGGAGGGTGGGGACTTACACTATAGACAATGTATACGGGCTAAAAATTATAGCTAAATGAAACGTCAGTGCTTCCTGACTTCCTGACTTGAGATGTGATAAAGTTTGAAAGAATGCTACTCATGCACTGAACCAGCTTCCTTGAAAGATTGTGAGCAGATCAAGGTTACAGTGGATTGTTTTCCACATTATACCAAATCGTAATATTTTGTGTGTGTGTGGGAAGGGTTAATACAGTCTGAATCCAACTATTGACAACCTTATAAACAAATCTTGTGTCCATTTTAACCTTGTGAACTATCCCTTTCCCCAGTGGTGGGATTCAGCCAGTTCACACCGGTTCGGCAGAACTGGTAGCTAAATTTTGTTGAGTTTGGAGAACTGGCTGAATGTACACTGCTTCTGGAAGTCTGTTCTAGGCCTGGGAGGCCTGGAGGAGGCTTCCCAGGCCTAGAACAGCCCACTGGAAGTGCATGGATGCCTTCTGGAAGTCCATTCTAGGTCTCGGAGGCCAAGGCTTGCATCCACGCAGAGAACCGCTTGTTCAGGTATTTGAATCCCACCACTGCCTTCTCCCCCTTTCTCTTGTCTCAAGTGAAACCAACTTACTGGAATAGGTAGAACTCAATGCATTGTTAGAAACAACTGGTAAAAATCTGATGTTGTGTTAGGACTTTTCCTAACACTTGGTTTCTGCTTGGATATATGCCTGCCACTTCTCCTTTTGCTTGCCCTGCAGTAAGTTTCTGCTTGGGACACAGGGAGAAGAAGACAGTAGGGATATCAAGAAAAGAGGAAAATGTATTTCAGAAGAGGGGCATTTTTTTTCGCATAAAATGTTTATATGTCATTTAATATACAGATTCATCCTTTCCCCCACCCCCAAAGACAGAAGATACAATCCACTTCCCATGATGGGTACTGATGAGGCTGTGTCTGCTTCATTGGCTTTCTAGCAGTAGCACTTATTACTTATCACTTAGACTTCTATACCACTTCATAATGCTTTACAAAACTCTTTAAGTGGTTTACAGAGTCAGCATATTGCCCCCAACAATCTGGGTCCTCATTTTACCAACCTCAGAAGGCTGGAAGGCTTAGTCAATCTTGAGCAGGTCAGGATCAAACTGCTGGCAATCGGCAGCTAGCAGAATTAGCTTGCAATACTGCATTCTAACCACTGCGCCACCACGGCTCTTCTAGTTGCAATTTTCTGTGAAGTAAGACATGGGGCCACTACTCCACGACTTTTAGGGTGACTATAGGTTCATGCTCCTGCATCCCTATGACAGCCATAGAAAAGATGTGTAGTTCATAGGTAGCATGGAGATGAAGGTGCTTTGTTTCATGTTCCTTCATAACCAAGAGAAGGATGGAAGAGGCTTAAGGATGAAATGCTTAATAACAACCAGAAGCACAGAACAAAAGTTTCTCCCACAGAAATGTGCCTGGGAATGTTGTTGCTCTGTAGCTCTTTGCTGGATCTGACCCATTTTCAAAACAATCTTTCTTTTCCTGGAGTCTTCTACTATACCAAATTTGGTCTCATTCAATTCTGTTTGTGGAGTGTTATCCTACTGCTGGACAAAGTCCAAACTCTCTATAATTTCTCTCCAACATTCTGTTCAGTTAAGAAGAATAGAAAGAGTGTCCTTGGCATTTATTCAGTGTTATGCTTTTGCAGAATGTAAACCAAAGGCATCATGGCTTGTGGTCCCAGACAGTGTATCTTAATGAATATTTCTGTAGGTTTTGGAAACAGGGCTGTTATGTTTCCATGTTCGTCCTCTTTTGCATTATCTTCATTTCTACTTTCAGAAACATTGAGAAATATTAATTAGTATTCTCCAGAAATCAATGGTTGCTTGATTTGTTTTCAAATGTAGCCCAAATTGATTTTCAGTTTTAACTCTCCACACTCCCCATTTAATTATATAATAGATTAACAGACATAGTTTCCACATTAATGCTTCTTTGTTGCTTCATCTTTTTAATCAGGAATGGAATTATCTTTTATACATATTTGATCAATCTTGATGATGAAAAAGTGCTAACAATTTACCATAGAACCTGACATTTCATTTCAAGCATTAGTGACTTGACAGCTAAGTAAATTGCCAATAAGATTGTCAAGTTATTTATTATTTGAAACACCTTTCCTTTTCCTGGAGGTATCTCCTATGGTAGAGATTTGAATAATTGTATGTGGAAATTAAAAATACAGTATTCTTTGAAAAGCTAGCATCTACCATACAGTGGGATTATTGATATACTACTATAGAAATAATTCAAAGAGTGTTTAGTCAGATCCAAGCAATTAAGCAAATAGATCTATATGCCAGGGGAGAGGAAGACACTTTGGCTTCACAGGTCATTGATTTGAAGGCCACGTAGCAAAATGGGTTTTGCAATGTTGCGAACTGCAATATGGCACTGAGTGGTGCAACTATCTTGCAGAACATCCACCATAAAACATGCAGAGGGAAGTGAGATGGAATATAGTCCGGAATCCCAGCACGGAGGGGATGAACTCCAGAGGAGCAAAAGTGAAGTTTAGATCTTGAGTTTGTATGAGAGAAAGAGAGTTAAGATGGCTAGATCCCTAGTGGTTCCCAGAGTATATGTTTAATAATGCAAGTACAGGTAGTCCTTGACTTTCTGCCGCAATTGATCCCAAGATTTCTGTTGCTAAGTGAGACAGTTGTTTTGCTTCTGAATTTTGCTACACTTTACGACCTTTCTTGCTGCAATTGTTAAGTGAATCACTGCAGTTGTTAAGTTAGTAACATGATTGTTAAGTGAATCTGGCTTCCCCATTGACTTTGCTTGTCAGAAGGTCACGAAAGGTAATCACATGATCCTGGGACACAGCAGCCATCATAAATATGAGCCAATTGCCAAGTGTTGGAATTTTGATCATGTGATCATGGGGATGCTGCAGTGGTTGTAAGTGTGAAAAATGGTTATAAGCCACTTTTTTACTTTTGTAACTTTGAACAGTCACTAAATGAACT
>NW_015386452.1:156189-180832 GCF_001527695.2 Protobothrops mucrosquamatus | reverse complement strand
TAATAATAATAATAATAATAATAATAAAGTTGGAAGGGACCTTGGAGGTCATCGAGTCCAACCCCCTGCTCAGGCAGGAATCCTACACCATTTCAGACAAATGGCTGTCCAGTCTCTTCTTAAAAACTTCCAGTGTTGGAGCATTCACCACTTCTGGAGGCAGGTTGTTCCATTGGTTAATTGTTCTAACTGTCAGGAAGTGTCTCCTTAGCTCTAAGTTGCTTCTCTCCTTGATCAGTTTCCATCCATTGCTTCTCGTCCTGCTTTAAAGAGCCTTGGAGAATAGTTTGACTCCCTCTTCTTTGTGGCAGCCCCTGAGATATTGGAACACTGCTATCATGTCCCCCCTCGTCCTTCTCTTTGTTAAACTAGACATACCCAATTCCAGCAACCGTTCCTTATATGTTTTAGCCTCAAGTCCCCTAATCATCTTTGTTGCTCTTCTCTGTACTCTTTCTAGAGTCTCAGCATCTTTTTTACATCATGGTGACCAAAACTGGATGCAGTATTCCAAGTGTGGCCTTACTAAGGCATTGTAAAGTGGTATTAATACTTTACGTGATCTTGATTCTATCCCTCTATTAATGCAGCCCAGCACTGTGTTGGCTTTTTTGGCAGCTGCAGCACACTGCTGGCTCATATTTAAGTGATTGTCCACTAGGACTCCGAGGTCCCTCTCACAGTTACTATTATTGAGCAAGGTACCCCCTATACTATGCCTGTACATTTGGTTTTTCTTGCCTAAATGTAGAACCTTACTTTTTTCACCATTGAATTTCATTTTGTTAGATAGCGCCCTTCATTGTGCTGTATTCGATGTTTTAGAATGATGGACAGCAGGTTTTAATCTTCTCCTGTGTGACAATCTTTCCAGATATCTTCCCTTAGTTTTCTCTGCTCAGGATTAAAAATATAAATCTCTTTTCATAGCACTTTCTAATCTTCTAATCATCTTCCATGCCCTTCTCTGAACACATATCAGTTCATCTGGCTCTTTCTTAAAGAAGGGGAGGTGCTCAGAACTGAGTCCAATCCTCAGGGTGGTGATTACAGAATAGACTGGAGGTATGGTTTAGAAATTATACTTCTGAACATATTGTCTAAAATTGCATTATTACATTACTACCACGTATTCAGTCTGCAGTCAACTATTTTCACAACTTTTCCAATTCTTTGTCTTCCATTATACTATTGCTGGTATTGCCACATCAATTATCCACACTGTCTTCTTTTCAGCCACAGTTAAAGCTGGTGTGCTATGAATCAAGAATTTATCAGTTTGTATTCAGAAATGCTGCAATATTTTAACCTGCTCATTTTTGACCACTTTTTCAACTCTACATTCTTATCAATATTTCATTACTGGCACATGATAATTTTTACAGACGTTCTAGTGAATCATTTTGGCAATGGTGCTATGTCATTGCTTAAAATCTTCTTGCTTGACACGAGCATGTGGTTTACTGTTTCTTCTGTCTCTTTTCACAGCCTGAATTTTGAATCAATTGATGATTTTTCAGTTATGGACTTGATTGCATTAGTTCTAATAGCTTGCTCTTGAACAAACAAAATCAAGCCTTCAGTTTCTTGTTTTTTTTTAGGTTCCATTTATAAGCCACTAATATGTTTTATCTTAATCCACTTTCCCCTCAATCTTGCAGAAATTGACCAGAAAATGTTCAGTTTTTAATCCATTTCACTCAATTTTTAACTATTTATGCTATTACTATTAGTTGTTTCATTTGATTTTTACTAAATTCATCTTCAGTGCTTTTTCTTGGCAGCTTTCTGTTCTTATTTTCATTAAATTATTTCAACATTCATGTTTTATTTCCTGAACATTCAGTAAGTTCCAATTTTTAACTTGTATCAATGATTGTTCTTGGCTGTCTCTTATGTAATCAAGCAATGCATGTTTTTTTTCCCAACAGTTTGTCTGACTTGAAATAAATCTCTGCCTCCATTTCTGCAGGACAGAAATAATTGATCAATATCACTACAGGGATGTCATGCATTGTGAATAGTTATTAGCTTTTTTTTTCGGTCCAAGCTGTCCAGTTCAACTTGTGTCCAGTTAATAATTCCAGCAAGGTATCGTATCACAGGTGTGGCCTAGCTATTGATGGTTTTGATGGTGTTTCTCCAATTCAATTTTGTCTTTAGCACTTTTCTCACTTTTTGGTGTATTCTTTATTAAACATATTTTTAACTTGTCCATGCTTGATGTTATCTAACTGTAAAATGGCCAGATACTTGCAGGCTTCATTTTGATGGCTCCTGATGGTTTGACCATTTGACATTTCAATTCCGTCACTATTCATGATTTTACTCTGATTTATTGATACTATAGAACATTTCTGTAGGTGAGATTTCACTGCTGTATCTGTGCTAAAAAAAATCTTATGGTAGTTGTCAATGACTGAATTTAAATTCTGATTTTTCATAAAACTTCAGATCATCCATATAAAGCAAAACTGAGACTTTATTAGCATTTTTTTTGCTGTTTGGTAGCCAAGATTTGTTTTCTTTAGAATCACAGAAAGTGGGATCATAGCAATGACAAATATAAGGATGATAATGAATCACCTTGGAAGATGCTATTCCTAATGTTAAGAAATCCATATTTTTCATTTCCAACCACCAAGACTATCACTGGCAGTCTTTCTCTTTCTAGTGGTAATTCTGTGTATGCCATAATTTTCCTTTTTTAATTATTCTTGTTGGGGGTTCATTTCATAAACTATTTTTATGCTGATCTGTACTGGCTCAGTTGTCATTACTGCTTCAAAGTCATCATTTCTGTAGTTCCTACTAGTTTTTTCCTTTATATTTGTAATTGTTATTTGAGTTACTTCTATTATTCTTCTATTGTTTGGAAGTCTTCCATTTTTCACAATTTTTATGAATCTCTTCCAGTTCTGCATCCCTGAATATTTAATTTTTGGTAATGAATCTTCTTTAGCTTATTAATTGTTGCCCAGTGATATTTGAATATGTATGAATTATTTTCCAATGTGCAAGCATTCACTTTAAGTTTTATTAATAATAATTTGCTTTAAGTATTATTATATTGATGATTGAGTAAGCTACAGTTAAATCCACAGTCTAAGACTGACGGAACTTAATAATTCAAGTCCTAACTAAGGACCTAAGAAATATTGAGGTAGCATCTAAGAATATAGGCAGTTCCAAGTAAGATGGTTTATTATCACAGATCATAGCAAAGCATTTTCTATTGAAACTACTGAAGGTAATTTGGGGGATAAAGTTCTGACACTGAACTTGTGCTTGCCTTCTTTGCATTTGAGAAATATCATTACAAAATGATTTTCTCATTCCCTTCGCCCTCAAACAGGTGCTCAATTTGTCTTTTGTGGTGGTGTGCTAATCACTGGAAACATACACTATAAAGCACAAGTTGTTCCTGGCAGAAAAATGTGAGCTGTTCCTTATCCTCCTGCTCAGTATACTTGGAGAGGAGCCAGAGGAGACGAGAATAAAAGACACACAAGCGTCTGTCAATCTGAAAAGCCATTTTTGCAGAGTTCCCTGGCATGGAGAATTAGCTCTCATGAAAAGTACTTCCTAGGATAGGACAGGAGGTGGCAAGGGACACAGTTGCAGGTGATAGGCCCGCTGGTTGTTCTCATGCTACCTGCCTGGTTTTATGTGCTGATGTGAAAAGAATCTCAATGTCACTTAATAAACCACAGTTTGGCTGCTTTTCATCCCCTCCTCTAGATTGGCTTACCACAATAAAATGAAAAGAGGCAAGATAGCACTTTGGGAGATGAGTTTATCCTCACCGGTAGAAGTTTATAGTGATAAATGAGAGAGTGAGAGTAATAAAGAACAAAAATAATTGCTTCATTGATAGTATCTTCACAACTTGCCTCATAAATTATTCCACCAGCGTTATCAGTGGCTTCTGTTAATTGCCTCTCCTGCCTGCAGTGTGAAGGCTGTGCTTGCAGCAATACAAATTTTATTCTTCACCATCCTTCCTTTTGACAAAGATCTGAGTTACTCCCTAAACCTGTGGAAATATATAATTGCCTTAAACCTGCAGCAGGCAATCTTATTGAAGTCAGAATGGGGACATTTTTTTCTTTCTTTTAAAAAGACCTTGTATTCGTGAGGCAGTGATGTGATAATATTACTGGAGGGACAGGGCTGAGATTTTCATCTTTATTTTGATGGTAAGAATGGACTTAAAAAAAATCAAAATAAATTCATTAAGTCCAGCAGAGGCTGGATGCACCTGTTTTGTTTTCTATTTTGGAAAAAAATACTAAAACAATCTATGCAGCAAATATACAAAAAGAAGAAGAAGAGCTGGGGTCACACGTGGCCTGCAAAATTCTTGCCTTAAACAAATCCAAAGCTAGTCTTCACTTAGTGACTGACTTGTTTAGTGACCCTTTGCAGTTGCAATAGTGATGAAAAAGTAAATTTGTGACCAATCCTTGCATTTATGACCTTCACAGGCCTGTAAAGCAAAGGAAAGGTGAACTAAGATTAAGAGCACAGTCTTGGTTTCACTGAACAATTGCTTCCCAGCTGTAATTGTGGCCACTAAACAAGCACTTATTTGCCCTGTCTAGTTCTGTGTTCTTTCCTAAACTTGTCCCCATGCTGCTATTTGTGAAATGTAATGAGAGATTCCTGACCTTGAACACTATCATGAGTGATGGAACCTTCTTCCCAGAGCTGAAGTATAAGAATTGCTCTATTTCAGTTAAGTGGAATGAAACCTGTGTATATATAAATGAATGGAAAGGTGCATATAGAATTCCAGGCAATAAGCACAATAAATGTTCAAAATTTAAAATGCAGCTACCAATTTTACTTATTTATTTATTTAATAGGTCATTCATCTCCTCTGCAAGGCAACTCTGTGTGTAGCTCACCATTAAAATCATAAATATTAAAATACATTAAAAACAGAAACATGAACCAAAAGACAAAATTGGTACCGTGGTAGCAACTTTTCAGTTAATCCATCAGCCATCTCTAACACAGAGCTGCCCCCCCCGGTCAGGACCCCAGGATAGCTGAGGATGTACTGTTCTTCCAGAAGGCCCAAAGGGTGGGGGCAGGCCTCACCTTAGGTGGTAAGATGTTCCAAAGAGTGGGGGGGGGGTCATGGCAGAAAAGGCTCTCCTACTAGACCCTGCCAGCTGAAACTCTTTGAATATTGGGGCCCATAGCATACCCTTTCGGCTGGAATCAAGTGGGGTGGGCTAATACAATTTGGGTTAGATGGTCTCATGCCATGAAGGGCTTTAAAGGTGATGACTAGCACTTTGAACTGGACCTGGAAGCAAACTGGCAACCAATATAGTTCATGTAACAGCAGTGTTACATGTGCCTCCTAACAGCAACTAAGCTACAGTTTCCGGATACTCTTCAAGGGTAGCCCTATGAAGAGCGCATTGTAGTACAGATTGTCTTCATCTTACAACCACAATAGGGACCAGACTTTCTGTTGCTAGGTAAGGCGGTTATTAAGTAAGTTGCACCTGATTTTACATTTTTTTTTTGCCAAGTGAATCACTGCAATTGTTAAATGGATCATATAGTTATTGAATGAATCTGACTTCCTCCATTGACTTTGCTTGCTGGAAGCCAGCCGGGAAGGTCTCAAATGGTAATTACATGACCACAGGATGCCGCAGTCATCATCCAAGCATCCAAATTTTAGTCACTTGACTGTGGGGATGCTGTGATGGTTGTAAGTGTGAAGACCTGTCATAAGTAATTTTTTTCAGTGCTGTTGCAACTTCGAATGCTCGCTAAATGAATGGTTGTAAGTCATGGACTACCTGTTATCTAAATGGAAGCTGATCAGGACATGAGTGACTGAATGCAGGACTGAATCCAGGGAATTTTTTTATCAATAGAGTATGAGCTATCACAGAATATGAGCAATAAACAGGGTGAACTAGAAATTCAGGTAAATGAGGGCAGATATGATATTGTTGCCATTACGGAAACTTGGTGGGATGGAACCCACAAATGGAACGCACAGCTAGAGGGATTTAAATTATTTAAAAGAAACAGAACAAATAAAAGAGGACGTGGAGTTACTCTCCATATAAGAAATAATTACATCTCTACAGAAATAGAGCACAACAATGATGAAAACTGTCTTGAATGCATTTGGGTAATATAAAAGGGGGAAAATGACATTGCCATAGGTGTATACTATACGCCACCCAACCAGAGAAAATAGATGAACTTTTTGCTAGTCAGCTAACTAAAGTATGTAGGAAGCACATCACAATAGTAATAGGGGACTTTAATTACCCTGACATCAACTGGGAGACAACTCTGCACCAAGTGGAAGATCAAACAGATTCCTGACAAACCTAGCAAACAACTTTGTCTGCCAAAAAGTAGAGAAGGGAACTAGGAGATCAGCCATATTGGACCTAATTCTCACTAACAGAGATGAAATGATAGAAGGTGTTGAAGCCACAGGAACCTTGGGGAGGGGAGTGATCATGCAATATTGGAATTCAACATTATGAAAGCACAAGCAATAGAACACAGTCAAACTAGAGTCTTGGACTTTAAAAGAGCTAATTTCAATAAACTTAGAGAGAGCTTGGGAACGATTCCATGGATGACAATCCTCCAGGGGAAAACAACTCAAGAAGCTGACCTCAATACCTGGAAAGATTCTGGAAAAGATAATCAAGCAACGAATCAGCGAATACATAGAGGCAAACAAAGTCATTACCAAAAGCCAACATGGGTTCATCAAAAACAGATCATGCCAGATAAATATTATTGCATTCTTTGATCAAGTGACAAAATTAGTGGATCAGAGGAATGCTGTGGATATAATTTACTTGGACTTCAATAAGGCATTGGATAAAGTAGACCACAAGCTACTACTTGATAAGATAGAAAAATGTGGGTTAGACAGCATCACCACCACATGGATTCGTAGCTGACTGACCTGCCTTACTCAGCATGTGGTCCTCAATGGAACTGCATCTACATGGAAGGAAGTGTGTACTGGGGTGCCCCAGGGCTCTGTTCTGGGCCCAGTACTCTTCAACACCTTCATCAATGATTTGGATGAGGGGATAGATGGGGAACTCATCAAATTTGCAGACGACACCAAGCTGTCAGGAATAGCCAACACTCCAGAAGATAGGCTTAAGATACAGAAGGATCTTGACAGACTTGAACATTGGCCGCTATCTAACATGAAATTTAATGGTGAAAATTTAATGGTGAAAAAGTAAGGTTTTATTCACAGTATGCTCTGAAAAACCAAATGCACAGGTATAGTATAGGTATAATGGTAACTGGGAGAGGGATCTCGGAGTCCTAGTGGACAACCACTTAAATATGAGCCAGCAGTGTGCTGCAGCTACCAAAAAAGCCAACACAGTGCTAGGCTGCATTAACAGAAGGATAGAATCAAGATCATGTGAAGTGTTAATACCACTTTACAATGCCTTAGTAAGGCCACACTTGGAATATTGCATCCAGTTTTGGTCACCACAATGTAAAAAAGATGTTGAGACTCTAGAAAGAGTACATAGAAAAGCAACAAAGATGATTATGCGATAGCAGTGTTCCAATATCTCAGGGGCTGCCACAAAGAAGAAGAAGAAGTCAAGCTATTCTCCAAAGCACCTGAAGGCAAGACAAGATGCAACGGATGGAAACTAATCAAAGAGAGAAGCAACCTAGAACTAAGGAGAAATTTCCTGACTGTTAAAACAATTAATCAGTGGAACAACCTGCCTGCAGAAGCTGTGAATGCTCCAACACTGGAAGTTTTTAAGAAGAGACTGGACAGCCATCTGTCTGAAATGATATAGGGTTTCCTGCCTGAGCAGGGGGTTGGACCAGGTGACCTCCAAGGTCCCTTCCAACATTATTATTATTATTAATATATAAATAATCTTGTGAGATATTAAAAACCATCACCAATTATTGTTGTTGTTATTGTTGTTATTTCCACCACTATGTAATTCAAATTCAGTTAAATTAACTAGGTTTTCCAAATGTATTTAATTGCTGCAACGGTGGTGCCAGAAGTCCAATAGATGTCTTCTAAGCCTACCCAAAACCCTTACTTTCTGGTGAAGGTTCCTTAATTTGATTTTGGATATAAATATATTAAAAGAAGTGCTTTAAAGGAGGGCTGGATGAAGCTCATTAGCCAACGGGTCACAAGCAAATGGAGTTTCTGCAGTATTCCCTTCTTCACCATTGAGTCAGGATATTTTGATACTTTTGCATGAGTTAACAGAAAATGCACAGAAACCACTCCAACAGTCCTTTTGCAAAGAAAGGATTGATAAGGTGGGTCGTATTCTATGGTTATCAATATAAAGGGTTCTTTCCCCCTTTTCGCCATAGCTTCAAATATTAAATCCACAAGGTGGCGCTAGTAGAACACATTAGGGCACAGTTGGTTTAAATAGCTTAAAAATAAAAGTTAAAAATCGGAAGGCCTCCAAAATGGAGGGTGAGGGTTAATTTTACATGTCTTCCAACACAGACATCTTAGCTGGCAGGCATTTGCAAAAGGACCTGGACATGGAAGTGAAATGCTATCTGTTTCTGAAACAGCTCAGCATCAGATTCCCACCAACCTATCTGTAGTTCTGATCAGGGGAACTGCATTTCTTTATCCAGCAACAAGAAAATGTAGCCAGAGACCATAGCAAGTTAAAGGAAAACAATATATTCTTCTTTGAGAAATACCACAAATTAGCTTACTACAAGGAGGTGATGCCTGGCCTTGGAAATGAATCTCATTGAAAGCAAACATGGGTAACAATAGTGATTCCTGAATATTCAAGCTGTCAGTGAGCCTATCTGCTAGGGTTAACTCTCCTTGGAGCCTCTGGTTATACTGAAACTGAAGTTCCCAGGATCCCAGCCAGCATGATTAAAGAGACTGGGATAGGTACATTTGTTACAGGAATAAGCCACAAGGGTTTAATGAGATCTACTTCTGAGTAGGCATGAAGTTGTGATTTATCAGGCACTCTGCATTTACCTTTCTCTTTAAATTCACTTCTCTTATGTGGTTATTGGATCAGCTTCAACTTTTCAATTAAAGGTACCTTGGAGTCCTAGTGGACAATCACTTAAACATGAGCCAGCAGTGTGCGGCTGCAGCCCAAAATGCTAATACAATCCTTGTTTGTATAAACAGAGGCATAGAATCAAAATCATGTGAAATATTAGTACCACTTTATAAAGCCTTAGTAATGCCACACCTGGAATACTGCATCCAGTTTTGGTCACCACATTACAAAAAAGATGTTGAGACTTTGGAAAAGGTGCAAAGAAGAGCAGCTAAGATGATTGAAGGCCTGGAGACTAAAACATATGAAGAACGGTTGCAGGATTTGGGAATGGCCAGTCTAGAGAAAAGAAGGACTAGGGGGGACATGATAGCAGTATTCCAGTATTTGAGAGGCTGTCACAAGGAGGAGAGGGTCAATCTATTTTCCAAAGCTCCAGAAGGCAAGACAAGAAACAACGGATAGAAACTAATCAAGGAGAGGAGCAACCTGGAATGAAGAAGAAGCTTACTAACAATGAGGACAATTAACCAGTGGAACAGCTTGCCTTCAGACTCCAGGTTTATAAGAAGAAACTGGACAGCCATTTGTCTGAAATGATATAGGGTCTCCTGCTTGAGCAGGGGGCTGGACTAGAAGACCTCCAAGGTCCCTTCCAACTCTATTCTATTCTGATTCTAAATGTGAACTGTTCTAAATCTGGGTAAGTAGGATACCCTCCTTCTCCTCCATTTAGTATTTATTTAGTCTTGCTGAAATAATTTCCTTCTTTTCTTAAGGAATTGCAGGGCAATCTTTTGTCCTCTCTAAAAGGCATCCTTCAGATATTTAGGATTGCAATTCCCACTGTCCGGTGCCATCAGAACTGATGGGAACCATCCAGAACATCTGTCTACAACTGCTCTGTGAGCTAAATTAGTATAACATATGAGACTTGACTTTAGGCATGCAGAAATCTGAACCCAGGTGTCCCAGATCCAGTTAATACTCTGTCGTTTCTGCCCTTTCATTTGCTATATGTGATGACACACATTAGAGTTATCTTCTGAGTACAGTAATATAAATCATAATAAGACTGCGAGGCTATCAGCTGCTAATGAGATCTGAAGGACGCAAGCCTTTATAGGATTCTTTATAGGATGATTTACAACAAACCAGGTTTTCCTGTCTAAAACCCCCTCCTCCCAGCTGTTAGTTTTGTGAATGGAGTTCCAGAAATAAAAAATAAAAAAGAGAAGAGATCTGTATGGGAAAGAGTGGGAAATTTGAACAAGGAAAGGATGTGGGACAACCTCTTCCAGCTCACATGATATGCTGTTCTCACATCTACATCTACATGAGAATGAATAATTTCCCCTATCTCTTGCATTTCCCCAATTTCATTTTTTGCACCTTTCCCCCTGTTCAATAGTGAGAACCTTTCTAACATAAGGTTAATCACCCCATTCACCAATTTAACAAAGAGGCATTAGTAAGCTTCAACTTTCTAGCACACATTGTTTTGAGATATGCTGCCATCACCAATCTAGTCCTTTCCTATTGTTTTGGAACTGTAGAGAAGATGATAAGAGGTATGGAGATCTCTTATCATCTTTTCTACAATTTCAAAACATTTTGAAGGCACCAGATTGGTGATGACAGCATATCTCAAAACAGTGTGTGTGAGAAAGTTGAAGCTTACTAATAAAGCTTACTAAGTTGAAGCTTACCAAAACATTTGGAAGTCTCCAGACGAAACTGTACATTGAATGGTTGTGGGAACTAGGTATATCTAGTCTAATGAAGAGAAGGATTAGGGGGTGACATAATAGCTGTCTTCCAGTAGTTGAGTGGCAGCCATAGGGATGAGGGATTGACTTATTCTCCAGAGCACCTGAGGACAGGACAAGAAGCAACAGGTGGAAACTCATTAAAGACAGATCCTACCTGGAACTAAGGAGAAGTTTCCTGACAATGAGAGCAATTAATCAATGAAACAGCTTACCATTTTTTTGGAAGTTTTCAAGAAAGGATTGGACATTCATTTGTCCGGGATAGTATAAGGTCTCCGGCCTTGAACAGCGGGTTGGATTAGAAGACTTAATTTTTAATCCCTTCAAATAATGTCATTGAATTTGATTTCTTTTCATTGAATACCAATAAATATATTCAACATTAGTAGTTTTTCCCCCTTGCAAAACAGGTCTACAATACAGACCTATCAGCCTGACTCAATACCTGGGAAGATTCTGGAAAAGATATTCAAACAACGAATCAGCGAACACCTACCGGCAAACAAAGTCATTACTAAAAATCAACACGGGTTTGTCTGGCAGATCATGCCAGACAAATCTTATTGCATTCTTTGACCAAGTGACAAAATTAGTGGACCAGAGGAATGCTGTGGATATAATTTACTTGGACTTCAGTAAGGCATTTGACAAAGTAGACCACAACCTACTACTTGAGAAGATAGAAAAATGCGGGTTAGACAGCATCACCACCAGATGGATCCGTAGCTGGCTGACCGGCCATACTCAGCGTGTGGTCCTCAATGGAACTGCATCTACATGGAGGGAAGTGTGTAGTGGGGTGCCCCAGGGCTCTGTTCTGGGCCCAGTGCTCTTCAACATCTTCATCAACGATCTGGATGAGGGGATAGATGGGGAACTCATCAAATTTGCAGACAATACCAAGCTGTCAGGAATAGCCAACACTCCAGAAGACAGGCTTAGGATACAGGAGGATCTGGACAGACTTGAACACTGGGCGCTATCTAACAAAATGAAATTCAATGGTGAAAAAAGTAAGGCTCTACATTTAGGCAAGAAAAACCAAACGTACAGGTATAGTATAGGGGGTACCTTGCTCAATAGTAGTAACTGTGAGAGGGATCTCGGAGTCCTAGTGGACAATCATTTAAATATGAGCCAGCAGTGTGCTGCAGCTGCCAAAAAAGCCAGCACAGTGCTAGGCTACATTAACAGAGGAATAGAATCAAGATCACGTGAAGTATTAATACCACTTTACAATGCCTTGGTAAGACCACACTTGGAATACTGCATCCAGTTTTGGTCACCACGATGTAAAAAAGATGCTGAGACTCTAGAAAAGAGTACAGAGAAGAGCAACAAAGATGATTAGGGGACTGGAGGCTAAAACATATAAGGAACGGTTGCTGGAATTGGGTATGTCTAGTTTAACAAAGAGAAGGACGTGGGGGGACATGATAGCAGTGTTCATATATCTCAGGGGCTGCCACAAAGAAGAAGGAGTCAAGCTATTTTCCAAAGCGCCTGAAGGCAGGACAAGGAGCAACGGGTGGAAGCTAACCAAAGAGAGAAGCAACCTAGAACTAAGGAGAAACTTCCTGACAGTTAGAACAATTAACCAGTGGAACAACCTGCCTTCAGAAGCGGTGAATGCACCAACACTGGAAGTTTTTAAGAAGAAACTGGACAGCCATTTGTCCAAAATGGTATAGGGTTTCCTGCCTGAGCAGGGGGTTGGACTAGATGACCTCCAAGATCCCTTCCAACTTTATCATTATTATTATTATTATTATTATTATTATTATTATTATTATTATTATTATTATTATTATTATTANTAACACTTTTCCTTAAAACTATAACTAGTATCTTTCAATATAATTTAGTTCCATCCCTCAGAGTTATGGATCTCTTTTGTCAATATCTCCACGTTCAAAAAGTCCATGAATTTTCTTAAGAAAGTCCAATTCATCACTGATCCATTCAGTGCTTTTTTTCTATATAAAAAAAAAAGGTGCCGGAACTCACACACGTCATACAACCCACCTATTTTAACTTTTGAATAAAAAATAATTTTTTTACACACACATATACATACATACATACATACAGACTTGATTTTCTTTCAGGTTTTCTTTGTCCCTTGTTATAAAATCCTTCAAAACAGATCTCTTTTGAAAATCCAATATAGTAAAGTTATTCAAAGTATTCTTTGTCATTTGTATATGCTTTTTAATTATTAAAACGTCATCCATTTGCATATCCAATGTAGTATTTTTTTTCTATATTTCTTGTAGTCTTTCATTTTTAAATCAGAGTCCATTGTTCATATATATTCTTTAATACTTGTATATTCATTAAAAGTATATTGCTCCTATTTGTATTAGTAAGTCAAATTTAATTCTTCTTCTTTGGTTAAAATCTTTACTTTCTTCTAGTTCCTTCTATTGTCCAAAATTCTATCCTATCATTTTTTTAAATTCAAAACAACAGCATTTTCCCGTGGGAAGGATTCTTATAATTAATTTCAATACCTTATTTCAAAACCATTGGATCCATGATCCATTAGACTAAGTCTGTTAGAATTTCCAAAATCAAGTTCTGTCATAATGCAACCTATATGGATACAAGGATCACCAAGCCTAATTTCTTAATCTCTTTTGAAATTACTTCTTAATTGCTTTTCAGCTACTGTATTAGGTACCTTTGGATTGAAATGTTTTTATAGCATTTACTGATGAGCTTCCTTCAGTACTTAGTGAAAGAAGGCTTTTTTTTAAACCCTATTTTTGGAATAAATAGCAAAAGGGTCACCCAGCTGTAAAATCAATAAAATGGCATTCTGCATGTTTTGATTTAAGACCTACACTACAATGCAACTAGGCAACTTTACCCCATTACAAGCACATTGGATGGTGGTCTTTATTTGCAGACCACCAGAGAAAACATATAAAAGTTTTACTTCATTTCTCTTTGTGGCAATGAAGACAGTCTCTTGCTTTTATATCTTGGAGCTAAATTGACCACATTACAATGTTTGCATGCTTCTGTAGTTCAGTTGGACAAAGGGCTGTCACCATCCTATTGTGTTCTCAGTATTCCGGGATCATTATGAGTAAAAGAGATTGCCAGGTCCACTTTTAACAGCTTTGAAAGGTTGGACTTTTGACACCAAAACTCTGTAGAAGTGCCCTAAGATTGAGAAGCTTCTTCATATATTTTCCTCACGTGTGTGTGCGCGTGTGTGTATGTGTGTAACTTAAAATTGTTTCCTAGGCTTTTTATCCTGCAGCTATACTCCTTGGCACAAACATAGAGGCATTTTCCCCTCCCGTGTGGATGTCAGACCTGCCTCAGTCGGCCCCTTCAGGAAAGTAAGACTCTTCAATCCATCAAGCTGATTAAAAAAAAAAAACTTTTACTGAGAGAAATTGGATGCAGTAAAGTCAGGCAGAATCTGAAGATCCTGCGCAAATCACAAAGCAATTCTTTTGGTTTCCCAACCTCAACCCCCCTGACAAGTCCACCAGTGGACAATGCGGTGCCGAAAAGATGTTTTGAGAAAGTTGAGGTGCTAGGCAGATAACTGTTCACACTTAGGGCATGATGGCCTTGGAATCTGGCGAAGACCAGCTGGGAAGGAGTCTGTCCCATCTCCGAAGACAATCTCCCTCTCTAATTCTCAAGCGAACAGCAGAAGCAAAAAATCCCAAGCATGCCATGCCCCCTCCCCCTCAGCACAATGGCAGGACATCAGAGTACAAATGGTGGACCTGACAGTAGAGGGGAAATAGCAGGATGATGGTGCTTCTCTGCTTCTGGCTCACCTTCTCTTTTTCCTCCTAGTCAGTTTTTTGGTACCTGCCCCTAGATTTCATCTGCAAACAAAGAGAAGTAAAAGCTGCTCACTTGTTTCAAAAGGCAAGTATAGCACTGATAAAAACACAATTTGTGTGTGAAGTCCTGCCATCTTATCTGTCCATCCTTGTAGTTATATGAAAATTCTTTAAACCCAGCCTATCTGTACTTATATCAGCTGTGACTGTATGTTGGCATTGCTATTCCATTTATATCAGCTTATTCAGATAGTTCAGCAGGTTAATTATATTAAATTAGGAAAGGAAAGGGATATGTATATACGAATATCTCTTGTTTATGTAGTATCCTTACTTTGGAATATTTTACTGGTGTACCTCTGACATTTTTATTCTGGGTTTTATTCTAGGTTTTCCAATCAGGCAAACAATTAAGCAGGGTCAGATTTCATCCTATTTGTAGGAGAGAACACCAGAAAATTCTCCAAGATGCCTAGAAATTGGATTAATCTTGAAATTGCAAGATCTGAGTTGTCTGAAAATAATAGAAAAAGGCTAAGGGCTGCTGAGGCCCAGACAACTAATTTAAGTGTGCACAGTTGACTTTTTTTTCTTTCTCTCTTGAAAATTTTTTACAGCATCTAAACATTTCCTCTAAAGAAGTTTATGAAATGACCTTTCTTAATGTCATGCACTTCAGAAGCAATGAGGGTGAGAAAGGTTTGAAAATATTTCTTGTAATTAAACTGATCCAGGGTCAGCCTCTCATAGTTACTGCTCTTAAGCCAGAATTCACAATCTGTACCTGTACATTTGATTTTTCTTACCTAAACCTTACTTTTCTCACCATTGAATTTAATTTTGTTAGATAGGGCCCAGTGTTCAAGTCTGTCAAGATCCATCTGGATCTTGAGCCTATCTTCTGAGGTGTTGGCTGTTCCTGCCAGTTTAGTGTAATCTGCAAATCTGATGAGTTACCCTTCTATTCCCTCATCTAAATTGTTTATGAAGATATTGAAGAGTACTGGGCCTAAAACGGAACTATGTGGCTCCCTCAGCATACCAATTAACTAGGGCACTAACTCCCTCAGCATACCAACCCCCTAGGGCACATCCTTTTGAAGGCCCTCATGGTGGTAACCCCGGGGGGCAGTCACCCATGAGCAGACCCACGGACCTCTCTGATCTTGCTCTACCATGCTTTGAGAGAATTGACACTGTTAAGATGTGTGGGCTTCAGGTCCCAGAATTCCTCAGCCAATATGCAAACTGGGAAATTCTGGAAGTTGAAGTCCACACATTTAAAGTTATTTAGTTTGAAAAACACTGATGCAACTAATTTTTATGCATTTACTCTAAATAGAATTTATAGTAAAAGACGTGGATTTTTTGTTATTGGGCACTCTACATGCTTTCTTATGGCAATTTCATAAGGCACCCGATGTCCCTGTTATACTCTTTAGCTGCCAATTTTAACTCTTGTTTTGTTTTTGTCTGTATTGAGATGGGATAATTCATTTAGGCCAGAGATAGATTTTTTTTTTTTAATCTGGTTGGGCCTGCAATAGTTGAGTCAGTAACAGAATGGTATCTGCAGAAGAACTTAAAGAATTTAAAAGTTTTATAGATCCTCTTCCGCAGTAAACATACCAATTTTATTTTGTTTTTATTCCCAAGTAAACAGAATATTGCACTACTGTTGTTTGGCGGTTTGTCAGCAGCTGTCAAGAAGACACAATCCAGGTAGCAATGGGAATTGCAGGAACAACAACAGAAAGTTGAAGGGGTAGCATGGCCTGTGGGTTCAGGGTTGCTCACCTAATTTACCCTGAAAGATTTCTGCTTAGGAGTGGTTGGCTTGTCTGCTGGTGAAATTGTGTTGGCTTTAGTGTCAGCACTGAGGAAATGATTCCTATGTGCCTAAACACCCAACTTCTCAGCATGTACAATGATAGTTATATGCAACTGTTTATAAATATTTGTTTTGTTTTTCTTATCCCCCGTTCAACCTGAAAATTTGGCTCCTTGTCTCCCTTCTGCAGGGCTTCTGAGGGCATAGTTGGTGGAGCCTCCCTCCTTCTCCCAGTGAGCAGCTTAGTAAAAAACCTCCTACGCAGACAGAGAGTGAGAAAGAGTGCTGTCTGGCAATGCTATTCAGTTTTGATACTTAAGATAAATTCTAAGTGCATGTTTATATCTATTTGGCTCCAGATCATGGATCTCAAAATTCTACTGAAATCCCCAATAGATCTTGCCAGCCTGAGCTCTAGGTAGAAGTAAATCCCACCAGATCCAATGGAATTTATTTATAAGTATATTGCGGATCTAAGCACGCATCTCTTTACCAAATAGCCTGGCTGAGGAGGAGGAGATGTGTGGTTTTCAGCTGTTTTTCAAGCCAGTTTTAAATATGGGCTCAGTTCTTCTCCAAAAGAGTGCTTCTACCTAGCACTATTTCAGAAAAGTGCTAAACCCATGTCTAAAAATTGCCTATCAGCTGGTATCTGCTAAGAGTTTGGTTATTTGGGGCTATCTTTGAATGCACACTTATACAGAACCACAGCAAGTTTTGACAGATTGCTAACCTCCAAGTCTAGGTATCTGACAGAACTTGTCTCTCTTCCCCCGTCTAATTAAGGACAGTGGCTGATGGATTGTTTTCCCATAAGCTGCTGGTATTTGATGGGAGGGGAAATGAAGCTGAGGAAATCTATCAGTCACTTTTCTTAACTTGTCCTGCATGAAAAGTGTCAGAAGAAGAGCATCACTTGTCAGCTTCTTTGTTGAAGCAGATTAGAAGTTGGCTTCTGAGCAATGCAGTTTAAGCTGAATCAGGGGCTGAAGAAATGCACATTAACATAGCCATAAGGAGCAGAGGGTAATCTTTCTTCTGGTATGGACTGGCTATAGTAAGTTTATCTGAACCAAGGCAAGAAGAAAAGAACTGTGTGTGGGGCGTATTGCAATAGCATCACATTTGCTGCAGATTTCTTCAAATATGAAGCTGATGTTGCTGAAGGACAATGTAAAGATCCCAAATAATAGATTACCAAATGTAAAATACATGGAGGCCAAATCATTTGTCTTTATATCTGCCTGAATTATACATACATACGTACATACGTACATAAGTACATACATACATAATGAGAATTCTTTAAGACAGGTTTCCTTGCCTGTTTGCTGCAATGTGAGTTCAACAAATTTACTGTTATCTTCCTTAGGTCTTTGTTCTGGTCTGAATACTTCTCAAGCAGGCTTTGCTGATTCTATTTCAGAACAGAATTTTGCATATCTGTGCAATTTCAGGTTGTCATGATCATTTGTGTGGAACTTCCATATTTTATAAGGAATATAGAGACAATTTGGGTTTTCTAAAAGAATATTGCCTTATTATTAACAATTTTCTTATTCACTTTATAGTCAGTCTTTCCCCAAAGAGGTCAAGGCACTACACATTTATCTTTAATTTTTAGAACGTCCCAGAGAGCTAAATTAGGGAGCTTGAAGTCACCCTGCGAACTCCGTGGTTCGTAGGATCTTCAAAGCGATCTTCCCAATGTCAGTTCAGCTACTTCACTTCTGAACCATACTACCACATATAGTATTTGGGGAATTTGCTTAGTTTGTCTTGATTTTACTTTCATTCACAAACTGACTCCACTAACTGTGTCATATTCAGATAGGAAATCTGATGGTGGTAACTGGAAGCAATCCTGTTCCATTTCTAGGAATTTTTTCTCCCATAAATATCAATGTAAAGCACATATTCATTTGTCTTTTGACATTTTTAGTCCACCTTTTTTTAGTTTAGTTTAGTTTAGTTTTAGTTTTATTAAATTTATACCCCGCCCTTCTCCCGGAGGACTCAGGGAGGCTTACAGCCAGTTTAAAAACAATAATACAATACAATACAAAATTTAAAAGTGATTAAAAATAAATATTTAACTAGGCCGCTTCTACTAAAAATTTTGTTAAAACCAATTTAAAATACCCCTAGGCCAGTCCTGCCCGCTGAAATAACCAAGTCTTGAGGGCGCGGCGGAAGGAGGGGAGATCCGGAATCACCCTAGGTTAACATATTGCAGAAGAAAAGGTTAACATATTGCAGAAGAAAATGCTGGGCTTGCTTTATTTAATGGCTTTATAATAACCTGGTGTACCCTGCTGTTTTAAAAGCTGAGAAAGTGTTGGTTCCATAATTTTTTATCAGCTAATGCTGGTGTTAAGAGAAAATGAGAAAAAATCCAGGACACTTTGAGCACTATTATCAATGATTGCAAATATTTTTCATTATTATATGGCATGGTCTCTTGCTGCTACACCACCGTTATAATGAATATGGTATGTTATTGTATTGCCTCAGTGCTCAGCATGGGTCCATCTCTTGTAATTCCCATCCAGCTGGAGTTTTATTTCTGGTCATCCAAAGGAAGGTGGATTTAAAAGACTGACTTTATATTATTGTAAATTAAAAAAAAATTTCTATGGCTATGAAACTTTAAATCCTTGAATCAAGGAAATTACGAACTCAAGTTAGAGAAAAATCAAGCATGTGTTTACAACATAGGTTTAATAGTATTCTAGAAACATAGCATCGGTGACAGTCATTTTGGTTTAGTGGACTAAAGCACCACAACTGGGAGTTTGTGAGTTGTAGTGCCACCTTGCCATGAAAGCCAGCTGGTTGACTTTGGGCTAGTCATTCTCTCTTAGCTCAAATAACCTCCCAGGGATGCTGTAGAGAAAATAGGAGGAAAGGAATATTAGCTATGTTCTCCATCTTGGATTATTTATAAAAATAATAAAGAGAGGGTATAAATACATAACATATAATATAGTATAATATTTAATCAACACTTTCTATGGATTTCTCTCACTGACTCCACCAAGGATTCATTAAGGTGATAGTTCTTATTCTCCAGGTGAGTTGAAAATTAAATTATAATGTTATAAGGGCAGGATTTGGAATTACTGACCAAGTTCTGAGCTGCTGGAAGGAATTACAGTTTGGGAGAAACATAGCCCCTTGCCCATTTACTGTCTTTTATTCCCTTTTTTGGGAAGCCTATGACTTCTCTGTACTACTGATATTTACCAGTTCTTCACCCTACTTTACCACTCAAAGATAATGAAAAATTGACTTGATAAACAACAGCCCTGAATAGATGGCCAAGAACAATTACATCAATTTGGTTCTATTAAAAGGGTTGTTTGTACATGACCCCACTTTTTATGAAAGTGCCCATGACATGCTTTCAATATTCCAAGCCTGCTCACCAGCTAAAAGATTGACCGAGAAGGTTTCTACTGAACACTTTATAGAAATATTTTTTCTTTTATATATTTTTTTCTTTTACATTTATGACAGTGGAGTGTGGAGACTTGGTAAAATGAAGGGTTTGCTTAACACAAATTAAGGAAGGCAAAAGGTATGCAAATGGTCTAATTTTTTTCCTTAAAATCTGGTCTCACTGTCTTGAATTTAGTGTAGAAATTCATTTCATTTATGCTTCTGGATAATGAGTCCATTCTTCATTGATCTCCAACATCCCTGAGTGCTGGATCCTATAAAACTTGCTTTTTCTCATCCGATGTTACTTGTGACCTTCAATAAAGTGAAACAGCATTAGAGTATTGTTTGCATATGCAATTATCTCCTCAGGTACAAAAATAAATAAAGATTTTTTGCATTCAAGACAGAAGTCAGCAGAGATGCTGGAGAAAGAGTGGCTGTTTCATTATGTTTTAATGCCTGTGGGAATCAACCTTGCAAAAATATTATTGTGCTACCTGTTTAAGTAAAAATACAATGTTATGTATGCCATTGCAGTACCAAATAACTTGATTTTAATATGCTTTGCGAATAAGAAATAGCACCCCTTTGTTTACTGGAAGAGGAAAAGGAATCTATGGAAATAAAATTAAGCTTTTCTTTTGCAAAGGTTAATTCATTCCTGGATAATTGCCTCTTTTCTTTTAGAATTGGGTTCAAGTTGTACTTGGGATTGAAAACTTTTAGCATTTTTTTCTCGAATGAAACGATTGCTTTGAATCAAGTCTAGAAAAGAATGCTTTACCATCAGTGCCCTTTCTTAATTTTAGCTTCTGGTTACTTGTTCCAAGGATTCCCTTTGGTGGAATTAAAAGGCTACTAAACCAAATACCCAAGAGTGTAAGGACCTGCCTCAATTAAGCCTCCCAAGAAAGCAGAACTCTTGAAACAGACATCATTTCAAAAGGAACTTTTATTGGAAGGTGTTGACAGCATGGTAGAAGGCAGGATCCAAGGGTTTCCCCCGCGAATCAATAAGTCAAAAGAGTCAATGTAAACCCCACCCCAACTGTCCATTCGAACAGTTCAAATAGGCCAATCTGCAGGTCTGAAAATGTTATGGGAACGGAGGGATAAGGCACCACTTCCAAGGCTGTTAGGTCTCTGCGTCTCTTCTTCCGCATCCGGAGATAAGGCAGATGGCCGGAGGCACATTCCATTCTCACCCCGAGAAAGAAACATCAAAGAGGATAGAGCAAGGAACAAAACTAAGGAAATACACTAGCAACTCCAAGCTCCCCCCTTCCTCCAGAAGAATGGCAGAACCTGAAAAACAACAGGAATCCCCATGCCCATAGAAAGACAGAGTTCTGACATTTAATTCATATGTCAGGTCAACCATGGAGTGGTTAGTTTATTTTTCAACATAGGTTTTGTTTCCCTTCTTTGTCCCTATTGTTCAGGGAGGAAGAACCATTTTGGAACACAATAAAGGTAAAACTAGAATGAGTTTTTGTTATCCTTATTTTATGCTTGATTTTCAATCAAAATCTGATTTGTCTCACCTGGATTTGGATTTTGGTTTTTGTTAACAAAATCACTGGACTGGATTGCTGCCTGTTAAGGATGCGGTTGTGGTGGTTCTGCTGCAAATAGTGGGCATTTCCCACATGGCCACTTCCATTCTTTATGGTTCTGTAAGAAGTGGCCAAAGAGGGCTATCTAGCACCCCTAACCTGCCTTTTGGATAAGTAAGTGTTGGATTTAGAGCAGGCATTATAGATTGATCTAAATGATATTGAGGAAACACAGTTTTAGGCTTCTAGCTAGCCCTATATTGAGTACTGAAAATGAGTAACAAATGGAACCTTAAATTTAGATACTGTAGGGCAAAAAATAGCAGTGCTGAAGAAAAATGGGAAACCATGAAAACGACACAACTGTGATACTTCTTACTTTGGGTGTCACTCCTCTCATTTTATTGGAATCATATAGAAACCATTACATTTTAGTTATAAGTCAAATGTTGTCTGGATCACAATTTTTCCAGGACTGAAGAGCTGGTAAATCTCATCCCTGAGTCAATGAAAGAGGTGAAATTTAGCACTTGATTGTCAAAACTCACATCTGCATTCAGAGTTAAGTCTGTGTTTCCTAAACCCAAGGCCTTTTGCATCTGCACTTCATATTTTAATTGACCAGTGAAGGATGCTGTATCAAATCAGCTCTTGGGTTCCAGTGAAGGTCATGTTAGGCAGTAATAATTCCATCTGGCGACTAGCTAGCAATGTGCTTTTATTTAATTGGTAAAATGAGCTTATCGGTCACCATGCCCCATAGTCAAAATATTGAATAACAGCCTCCAAGGAAAGGGTAGGGTTGAAAACTGAGAACAGTTAGCTGAAAGAATGTGGATTTGGAGGCTTCTGAGCTCTTTCCTCCCCTTTTTTTTACTAATCCAGCAACTTGGCATAAAGCACAATGTTTGATTTGATGCATAAAAATGAATTAGTCCAACATTTCATACAGCTTGCTCTTTCTCCATTTAAAGCTCCATTTAAAGTTTTGGGAGGAAGCAAAAATATTTTGTTATTAGGCATGGGGTGAATTACAATTCAAAACCAGTTCATTTCTGAAGATAAAATTAAAATCTTCTGCTTTAATTTGGCATGCACATTTGTATATTTTATTGATTTAAATTATTCTTATTATGCCTTCAAAGATAAAAATTCAAAGGTGTCTTATAGCTAAAAACAAATCCAGCCAACATTACAATATGACAACATCACAGCATAAGTAATAGCAAGAGAAAAACCTAGCCTTTTTTCTTTGATTCTACCTTAATCTTGATTTTCTTCATGATAACCATTCAGATTTTTTTGGATGATATCCTTGCAAATGTGTTATAGTGCATGTAATTTTGAGGTGGCTGAAGGACTTATATGTATCACTATATATTTTACTGATCTTCAGCCTTTCTAGATTTCCATGTGTTCATTAATACCATGCTTTCTATTGAAGAAGCTCCTCCTATGAGATTTGCTTTGATCAGAAAGTTGGAGAGGCAGCCGAGCAATGGAGTGATGTTCACAGAAAGAAAAACAGCCACACAAAATGTTCATGGTCACCTTCCAAATATCAGCAAGGTCTCACCCCTGCTAAGAAAGTATATTTCACATTTGTTAAGATGTTACCTGCCCAATAACTGTTCATTGTCCTCTTTTACTCTCTATGTAACAAAGAAATAATTTATTCATTTCTGATTACATAACTCTCTTTAAACATGCTCTTGAGGGTAAAAGCAACATTTTATTTTGCTTTGTTTTATGTCAACAAACAACAATTTTAGTTGGCTTGGTGACTTATTTTAGAAGCTGAGAGGATGCCCACACCCTGCAGTTTGATTATGACATGTATATTTTATTTGTTGGGCTGTTTGCTTCATGTCTTTGTTCTTCTTTTTGATACACTGACTGGTCATAGACTGGAATAAACATAAAACAAATACTTTCCATTTGTGGAGGAAAGATTAAGAACTAAATTTAAATTGTCCTAACAAGGTTTGGACTTTTACCCAAATTGGATGGTAGGCTGACATATGCTGTAAATAGAAGCAGAAGAAACAAGTAATCATTGTTATTGCAAATAGTCTCCAAAGTTTCTATACCTCCCTCAGATACAACTTATAAGTTGTTTCCCATGGATCTGTGTACACCTCACTTCCAAAGATTATTTTCTGGCTGCTAGGTGTTACTTTTTAATGAAAGGGAAGTGGATTCATCTGAAGTTGTTTCCCCCTCCTGCTTTTCCATGGGCAAATTTTCAAAGAACGGAGGAGATAGGATCTGGATCACCAATATGGGCCTGATACCTTTGTTGGAGTTCACTATGCTCCTTGTCCCACTTAATTTGAATCTGATGTTTTGTTGTAGGTCATACCTATCATGGCAATTTTTTCACAGCACATTATTAATATTATATAAAATAGTCTGATACAGTATAATAATAATAATAATAATAATAATAATAATAATAATAATAATAATAATAATAATAATAATAATAATAATAATAATAATAATAATAATAATAATAATAATAATAATAATAATAATGACCTTGGAGGTCATCGAGTCCAACCCCCTGCTCAGGCAGGAAACCCTACACCATTTTGGACAAATGGCTGTCCAGTCTCTTCTTAAAAACTTCCAGTGTTGGCGCATTCACTGCTTCTGGAGGCAGGTTGTTCTACTGGTTAATTGTTCTAACTGTCAGGAAGTTTCTCCTTAGTTCTAGGTTGCTTTTCTCCTTGATCAGTTTCCATCCGTTCTTCTTGTCCTGCCTTCAGGCGCTTTGGAGAATAAATGTGGGTCTCCTTGACCTTAATCTAACAATTAAACACTCCTTCACACTGGGTTTCCCCATGACACACTCTCAGATTTCCCAAATTCCCAAACTCCGAAATTTTGTCCTTCTCTAAAGAAAACTAACAGTAATTATTTAAAAAAATGTAGGCAGTTTTTCCTAGTCTGAAATTTATTTTTATTTATTTATTTATTTTTGGATTTATATCCCGCCCTTCTCCCGTAGGACTCAGGGCGGCTGACAATCTATTTAAAATACATACAAAACAATACAAATTTAAAATTAATTAAAAGGAATATTTAAATATTTGTCGAATTTTAAAATATAATTAGAATTAAAACCCCCCTAAAAATTACCCTAGGCCAGTCCTGC
>NW_015386452.1:138347-154789 GCF_001527695.2 Protobothrops mucrosquamatus | reverse complement strand
GTCCAGTGCTGCGGCTGTTTATCTTTGGAATATTGGGAGGATATTTTTTCTTAGTTCCCATCCCAATTTTCTGTGACTGTCTAGATCAGGGGTGAGCAACTATGAGAACTTTACAATTTGTGGACTTCAACTCTCAGAATTCCTGAGCCAGGGAATTTTGGAAGTTGAAGACCACAGGTTGTAAAGTTGCCACAGTTGCCCACACTAGCCAAAACTGAACATGCCTTATGCTAAAGTATATTACTCATAACTATAGTCACATGAATCACACATGATTGGAAGTTTAAGGGAAAAATAAAGCTTATGTTATAAACTAGGGTGGAAGTAGAAATGGCTTGTGTATGCTGGGTCCAATCGGCAAGGTGTGAAACATTTAGAGCATCAGTGGAAAAAAGTGTTCATTTTTAAAAAAAGTCACAGTATTTCAACATTGGAAGGATAAACTGAAAAAACACATACATGGCAATACATGGCAAGGATCAGGAAAAGGCAACAGATGCCGTAAAAGATCCTCTTTCATGCTCTCCCTGTACCAGAATTGTGCAGACGTATGCTGGCACGGCCTCAGTCAGAGTGCAGAGCAAGGCTGTATCTTACACATCTGGAAGCTATTTGGCAGAGTGGAGAGTTCAAATGCTTTCAGCCTTAGCTGGTTTTAGACATATCTAGAGCCCAGTTCAGGACACTTCAGTGCACAGAACTCATTAAGCAAGGATGACAGAGAGCCTTGCCAGTGAGGAGAAGGTCCCAGGGAACTTTGGAGCCAAACATATCTGCGCTATCAGATGCTTCCCTTCATCCTGCCCCTCTTTTGGCTGCACTAAGAAATGGGACAAATAATAGAGGGACACAATGGCCCGGGGTGGAGGGGAAAAGTTGGGGAAAAAGAAGAGTGAGGAAAAAAAAAAACCGGCATCACAGCTGAGTGAAGGTTGGCTCTCTATCAAAAGACAAAATGTACTTGGACAAAATCCAGTACATGAGTTAAGTTGAGTGCAAAGCAAACCATTCAGCGCTTAGAAAGAAGAAAGAAAAAAGCTCCTTGCTTCAGAGTTACACAAAGGGGTCAACCTTTTCTTTCCTCACTGAAACCAATCACAGTTTGCTATTTGTACTGAAAATGAGAATGTTCTTATCACCTTAGGGATCAAGAGACTTTCCCCCCTTTTCATTACATCCTACTTGTTAACTATTTCTGCCTAAGTAGAGGTAAACTTTCTGGTAAGCTTGCAAAGCTTTTTAGGCTTGGCCTGTAACAACTGTGATAGCAAGTACTGATAAAAAGCAATTGGCTTTTTGAATCCTGCTTGTCCCTTGCTTGACCAGAAGACCCAGCAAAAGAGTGAGAGACAGATTATGGAGGAGAGTTATGCAAAAGCCTGCCTTAAGGCTGAAGAAACAAGAGTGCAACATGCTTTGTACAACTGCATGGTTAACAGTACTTTGGTTGTTAGCCTATGAACAACCGCTATACAGTTATAAAATTTGTTTATTGCAGATGCTACAACTGAGTATCAAAAGATGCACTTTGCATAGTGATGGTCCTCTCTTCAATCTTTGCCAGTTTACCCTTATTTCAGTTTACCCTTATAATGTTGTATTCTGACAATGGGTCTCTAGAGCAATACTTGGTTAAATCTGCAGATTTAACCAAGCTAAGGTCCATACTTTGGAAGAAAGGGCAATTTTAAAAAAATAGGTAGGGTCAGGACAAAACTGTGCATGGAGCAAGGACAAAATCTATCTTTAATTTATTTAATGTTCATTTAAATGAAATATAGTTAATATGATTACTCCTGATAACTTTCGTCTTCTAAGACATAACTCTGCCAATTACAACAGGGTAGGGGAAATTCATGGCTAATAGTTCATGATTCATAAACTTCTTTTCAGGTTGAGAGTCACAGGTAGATATTATGGAATATGTCAATGACCACACAGGAGAAGGAATCTAGTAGGTGTGTGCTAAACTGAAAGTATCAATATCAAAAATAGTGTACATGTGCATGTGTATCTATATCTATCTCTGGGTGTGCACGTGTTAGTTTATAATTTTGGAATATCTTTTATTGAGGTAATATACTGAAATCAGATTTGTTTCAAAGTCTGGAAAAAAGTATAATCTTTGTTTTAAAGCTAATAAAAGCAATGGGTTACAATAAGTGACATTCATAAAATAAAAACTAAATAAAATAAGGCTTATATAGACCATTATGTCTTAGAACAGTGGTGGCGAACCTATGGCACGGGTGCCAGAGGCGGCACTCAGAGCCCTCTCTGTGGGCACATGTGCCGTTGCCCCAGCCTTGCCTCCCCCCACGACTCCCTCCTCACCAGCAGCCCCCCTGGAGGAGAGTCGCCCCCGAGCGTGGCCCACGCGAGCAGCGCAGCCAAGGACATGGCAGCCAGGCAGCGTAGACAAGACTCTGCCCTCACGCCCCATCATGCAGAGTTGATGCTGCGGGGTACAGGCAGAGGGCTGGGCTGCCTGGGCGATCTGCGGCGGGCCCTGGAGATGGTGAGTGGCCCTGTGGACAGGCAGGGGGGACGGGGCAGGGGATGGAGCAGGGGCGGGGCCTGTTTTTGGGCACTCGGTCTCTAAAAGGTTCGCCATCACTGTCTTAGAATAAGATCCTTAAATCTACCTCTGTGTAGTAAAACTTTCTATTAAATTTAAGTGAAAATACAAAATTCAGATTTTTAATCATCTCCTTTCTATGGATCTGCAATTTTTCTAGCATCAACTACCTGTTTAGTTTTAAAATGTGTTTTTAAAGGCCACAGAGAGATAGCTGAATTCTTTGATGATACTTTTGAAAGCATTATTCATAAAACTATCACAAAGATACTAAAAATGTTTTGAAAACCAAAATGATATGAAATGTAGAAAATGATTTTTATGAAGAAACTCTCATGTGATTTGCATGTTGTATTTTTTATTTTAAAAAATAGCTGCAGAGCTCCATCCTACTGTATTCTGAGGCCCAGTATAAAGGTTTGTACTGACCTCATTAATTTTTTTGTAGAAGTTTCTTGTTTCTAGATGGCAGCCTTTATGAACTAACTACTTACAGATGGAAACAGTATAGGTCACTCACTACATCATGAAGGTATTGATTTTGCAGAATATTGCCATATTATAATATATTTTCATTCCCCCCACCACAATACTCAGTGAAGTTCCACTTGATATAAATCATGTGCTGATAAACAGTTTCTGATAAACTAAAACTGCATAGTACAAGAATCCAAGCCTTGAATATGGTCTCCAAAATTGTTACCAGATTGTTATTTTGTAAAATTGGAAATGACCTCAGTATCAATATTTAATATGTCCAAATATAAATGAAATCAAAATTTTGTTATGTTATGTCTAGTTGGCTAATGAAACATCTGCAAGAAAAAAACCAAGCTCAGAGAGCATTCCTCATTTCAACCGTGAGTTACATATATTTTCTTCTATTGAAATCCGTTGTTAGCATCTCATTTGCTCAGTACTGCAAGTATCATGCCATGTATCTCTATGACTGTGTAAAGTTCTGCCCTTCTTTAAAAGCCCACTGCTTCTTACACAGAATGCTAAAGAGAATTACAGAGGAATTGTGTGAAAAATGTAAATTGTGTCTTGCTGATGTACTTGGAATACAAAATGAGTCTTTCAGGAATGGGATGTAGCATGACAAGAAAAACGCTTAACAGTGATTTCTTAAGTAAGAAATATGGGGTTTGGAGCTATGTTCCAATATAAACTTAAGCTCATATAACTCCTTGGCAGGCTTGCAAAAAGTTTCTGTAGAGTTTCCTACTTGTCATATACAGTAATGAATCTCTTTTTTATTTCTCATGCAAGTCTACTTCTGCTGTGTCAAATATGGAGGAATAAATTAAAAGTTTTAACTGTCATTGTTTTGGTTGTCAATGCACCTTTTGATGTATAATCTGGTCACTCCATGACACAAACCAGTTATCCTTTTGCTTATTCTGACTGATGCTAAACATTGGCTCATGGTTTAAAATGTATATCTATTCCAACTTTCCAGATCATTTTTAAGGATCTTGCAGCTTGTTTCCTTTTAAGGCATAGTTTCATCTCTCTCTCTTTCTCCATTGTGTTTGACCTAGTTCTCAGGAGTGAGCCATTTTTCACATTTAAATTAAACTATACATTCCTATTGAAGTGTCTTCACCTTACCCTTTGTTTCTGTATTTCCAGACATAGATTATTAGACACAATTTAGTAATTGTATGTTGGTGCTTCATTCAACAAAGCAGAGAGGTAGTACTGGGGTAGTTCTATCCACAATATTCAACCCATGGAGGCAATATTTAAAAAGATCTTTTGGGGGTTACCAAAAGTTGACTTTTGGGTAGCAGACTAGAGTCCTCTTCATTTCAGAGTGAAAGAAAGGGCAGAACAAAAATGAACATGAAACATAATTAAAAATAAATTAATGTTCTATATCAGTGGTGGCGAACCTATAGCACGTGTGCCAGAGACGGCACTCAGAACCCTCTCTGAGGGTACCCGCGCCATCGCCCCAGCCCTCCTCCTCCCACGACCCCTCCTCATCAGCAGCCCCCCTGGAGGAGAGTTGCCCCCAGACACAGAGCAGCGCAGCCAAGCACATGGCAGCTGGGCAGCAGGGACAAGACTCCACCCTCACGTCCCGTTGCACGCAGATGATGCGGGGTGCGGGTGGAGGATATGGCCACCATGGCGCTGCAGGGCCATCTGAACGATCTGCAGCAGGCTGTGGAGGTGGTGGGTGGCCCGGCAGATGGGGTGGGGGTGGGGCAGGGGTGGAGCGGGTGGAATGGAGCGATAGAGGTGGGGGGCGGGGGAGTTTTTGGGCACTTGGTCTCTAAAAGGTTCACCATCACTGTTCTATATCTTTAATTGCAATTACCTTCTGGTACAAAGATGTATTTCAATGCAATTTTTGGAAGGGTTTTGAGAGTTGTACTCCATGTTTGAAGGGGCTTGTGTAGCTTTGGGATCTTGGCTTGTAAATTTTGTCCTAGAGTTTTGTTGTTTGTGGAGGTCACAGCATAAAGGTCTAGTGGGTCCTCTGGGATTATTGTGCCAAATTTCACAACAAAGTAGTTAAATAACTTAATTTGTAACTATGACGAGCTACTTCTAAATTGCTTCCAGTGTTTTACCATTGTCTTAACATTTGGGAATGATTACTGTATATTGATGCACTGTTGTGTGTATACTTACATTTGTATGCATTTGTATTTAAATATGTGTTTGTGTGTATGTGTGCGTATTGTTGCACACTCTCTTGAAGAAGGCAGGACAAACATATTCATGATATAAAACAAAGGATTCCCACCAATTGTCAAAGCTCACATATATTAAAAGCTCGCATACATATATCACATATATGTATGAAAAAAAGACCAACATTCTTCAGAAGGTAGCTGGTAACATTCTTAGTATGATAATTGAAGATACTGACTAGTTTCTCCTTACTTTTTACCAACTCAGATGGTAAATGATGGTAGAAAAGAAGAAAATGCTCCGTTACCATGATTCCTGGCTAAGAAATAAGGGAACTTCTAAACACGATACAAACTAAACCAAACAGCTTGAAAATGGCCTACTTTTTTTCTCTCCAGATAGTTTTATAGTTACACAACCAGCTAGCATTTCAAATTGACCAGGCTTGTTTTGTGGCATACTTTAAATATTAGGTAATCTTATTCTGGCTCTAACAACATTTTCAATTCCAGCATCCTATCAACCTCTTGTATGCATAATCACAACTTAATATGCCTTCAGGTCAATTTGATATAGACCAATATTAGTTTTGCTATCACAACAAACAGGCGGCACCATATATTTCCTTGGTTACATGTGCTTTTGCGGCATTAGAATACAACGTGTACCAGGAAATGAATCACATGCAAGGAACCTGCTAGGCAATACATGTACATGAGGGTTGTCACTTAGTAGGAAAATATTCAGTTTGCTGTAATAAATATCTTCAGATAGGAGTAGGAGAGAAATCTTAGCCTCTGTTAATAAGAGATGAGCTTTTGAAATGGTGCAAAGTCCTTATGTGGCTCTATCATTAAAGAATATTACTTGTCCCACCCTGCTGTAAAGCAGACATGTCAAACTAGTGACGTCACGTGACGTCGCGAGATGTATCGGGACAGTTTTGCCATTGCCGGCAATGGGGTGGGCGCGGCTTCTGGATGACATGTCCAGCCCATGGGCCGGTAGTTTGACACCCCTGCTGTAAAGCAATCCAAAGAGTGTGGGGATTTGAATAGTGGGAAGTTCAGCAGCTTGCAATTAACAAGGTATGAGGGTTGAGTGCACTTTAATCTTTTTTTTTTCTATTTCTAGTAATTTATTTCCATTTTCTTTCACTGGTTCTTTTCACTGAAAAAGAAAATCCTTAAGTCAGGCTGGTATGAGAAAGAGGTTTGGTCCTGGAGTCCATGGAAAACTTAAGAGCTAGGCAGTGCAAGATGGTGTATTGTCTTGGGCCACTCTTTTTTTACAATAATAGACTTCTGGATATAGAGGAGTACAGAGGTGGCCATGAAGAAAATATTTCACAGTCATTAAAAATTATAAGCTTAGTTAAGAAAGACAGGAGAGGATGAGGAAGAAAATCAAGATTGAAGTGCCTTGACTCTGGATGTATGAGAGAGGGAAAAAGAGTCAGGCTTTCAAGATTCTGTTAGTATACCGTATGTCAATAAAGAAGACTTGTAGTATTTCTTGGGGGTGTCTGTTTCCTGACCTGGTCTATATCAAAGGGCTGACAACAGCCGTTAATTTCTGTGTTGGGGTAATGACGTTTCTCCTACAGCTGCTTTCTGCCTCTCAAGGAAGAAGAGCTCCAGCCATCTGACTGCCCTCCCCCCTGCTCTGAGGATGTGGAAATTTAGGTTAAACACTCAAGACGTTTAGCAGGCATGGGAAACAGAACAGAACTTTCCAAGCTAAAACCTAGGAATGAATGATAGAAATAATGAGAGATTTCATTTTGGTTTTAGAAAGATACATTTAAAATATCTGTAGTCTAGGCAAAAAACTATGCATACATGAGATCTATAAAAGTCAGCGCAAGGTTGGCAGACCTGAAAGGAAACAGGAAAATGAACAGTTCCCAAAAATATTCGGCTGAGACCACAGTGCTCAGTCCAAGGGATAGAGAGAACATTGCATAAGAGGATAATAGATATAGTTAAAACACTATTTAGAGCGTGGAAAGAACGCAAACCTAAAAGGAAACATCATTTTAAGAAATAAGAAAATCCTGATATCCTGTTAACAAAAATAATCTTTTGGGCAATGGGCAGAGCTATGCAGAGTCCTTATGCGTCAGTTAATATAGCACATGGCCATAGTGAAGAGCAGAATCCTGCAAAAACTAACTGTAAAATGCTGGTTCTATATGCCTTCATTAGCATTAGTACAGAGCGAGCAATCAGGAAAGAGATCTTAGAATTATGGTGGAAAATGATAGCTCAGTGAAAATGTCAACTCAAATGCCATGCCTGAAATTCGGCTTGTGTGAAGCAATTTGACTTGCCTCAAGGCATTTTGTGCAATGGCCTTGACATGATTCATCTCAGCCAGTTGCTTTGCCTTGCCTTGGAGCTACACCCAGCAGGGCCAGTAGCTTGCTGGAAGAAGTGCTGCAACTGAAGCAAGGCTGGATGGAAGGGATCGCCTCATGAAGCAGCTTCAAAGGGGTACTTTGCTCAAACCATTTTCCAAGCCAAATGGCTCGAATCATTGGGAAAGGCAAGGCTGCTCTCATTTAAATCATTCAGAAGGACTGAAATAAAATGATCTAGGAAGTCATGTCGCTATCTACATTCATGGATGACTACTTGAGTTGCTATCTACATTTTGATCCCCACATCTGAAAAAAAAAGATATTATAGAGCTAGAAAAGGTACAGAAAGCCACAAACTATTATCTGGCTAAATAGGTTCTTGTGTATGTAAACACTATCACTTTTGCCTTTTCATTTTGGATGAAATCAACTAATTTCTCATACAATATTAGGACTTTGGACTCATCTACTGGAATTAAGGATGGTAGAAGAAAGTACCTCCTTGCACAATACATATTTAATTCTTTTCTTTTTGGGGGCTAGTAGGCAGGATAGTTACCAATTTAGATGGTAAGGAGGATAGACACATTCATAGTGCAGGATAGGCCTATCTGTAATTATTAACTTGATAGTTATTTACTCTGACTACTGAAGCACAGGCAGTAATCCTTAGCCAGCTGTGCAAGAAGAGAGGTATAGGAGTGCTAAGGCACTCCATGCTTGCCACTTCCTTGCAGATGTTGATTTCATGATAAAACACTTGCAAGACTATATATAATATGTGTAATCCTTAACAATAAGTTGCAGTTCTGTATCAACAGTCTCTATGAAAGATACAAGAAACACTTCTTGCATCATTTGTAACCAATTATCAAAGGAAAGGGAGGCAAGACTGCTTAGACTGCATTCTATAGGTAAGGATTTCACTTACCCCAATATAGGAAAAGACCCTAAATAAATAAAGAATGCCAAAGCAAGTGGGCTGCTATATAGTAATCTATTTTAATTCTCTACAACACCTAAATTAATGAATGAAAAATAATCCACTAAACCAAATCAGTATAAACCCATTATTACTTTGCAAAAGGACAAAATCACTTTAGCCAGGAGAAGCCCTGTAAGATCCAGCTGTGCATTAGGCAAAGGAAAGGCACTCAATTGAACAATTAAAATGTTTTATGTCTTATATATGGAATCAAATCTGTTTTCAATAAACTATATCACAGAGAAATGATGTGAAATAATATTTAATGGCAACCATTGCTATATAACGTAATATGGAGAAGGCCCCCCAACAGAAAAATGGACTGTTTGGACTGGACTGTGCAGATGATAAAGCCAGGGCATCAAAGAATTGTAACCACAAAAACAGAACAACCAAATGGCACTGACAAAAATAGGGCACAGTGACCCAGAAGCTGTTCCAAAACTAAAAGGTTTTTGCCAAGGGACTGAAATTGCTGCCAAGGGTGAATCAGTCTAGATGTGCAGTTTGCATACAGGCCAAAGGCACAAAGTCAGTGTATGTACAGAAGAAAGAAAAAGAAACAGAGAAATCATTAGTATTATGTCAGTCTGCCCATGGAAAGTAACTTGTAAAAACCAACAGCAAACCGTGAGCTACTTTTTATGAACGGATAAGTAAAGGACTGAGGTTGGAACATGCTTTTGGATTCTTCTCCTAGTAGGTTGTAATTAGCTAGGAGTTAGAGATTGCTAACGCCAATAATTTATATTGTTTAAGTTAGTCTCCTTTCTTTTATCATTATAAAGCTTGTTTCATTAAATACCATTCAGGTCAGATTCACGGTCACAGAAACACACACGTAGACACAGAACACTTCAACTTCCAAAAGTACATATGTCAACTTCAAGTTAGCTTTTGAGATAGGTTGTGGATTAGAGACATTCTTTGCTGATAGTTATTTACTTCTATTACCGGTAATACAAAATCTCAATGAAAGGGCTAGACATAACCTGCAAGGACAGCTCCCCAGGCAAGATTTATTCATTCCATTCTTGTTTTAGAAGGTAGCCTTAAATAGGCTTGGTGAAAGCTCCTTTGGAGAAATTCTGCTTCTTTAATTATGTCTTGGAATATTTTGTGTGTCTAGATTTAAAGGCCAAAAAGATGATCAGAGTGAGTGTGTGGTATCTTGATATTTGAGTAATATTTTTGAATGCTTCTCCTTAAAGATGGCATGAGATTTACTACAGCTTAATTACAAACTTGTTTAATATAAGAAATGTGAAAAATAGTAATGTGTTTATACTGGCGAACATTTGAAAATTATGGGCATCTTTGCCTTTGAGATATCAGAGAGAAAGAGATAGTAGAATGCGTCTCATTGATTTTCTTCTTTCTACAGTAGTAGATTTCAATACTTTTTATTTTATTAAGAATAAACTAGGAAAGACCCATTCTATAGCTTTACATCTCCTAATAGATCAATACTCCCCATGGGATGTTCAAATTTTTCATGACCATTATTTCTACCATTCTATCAACATTTTGTTGCAAATGAACTGATAAACAAGATTAGTAATACGAGGGCAATTCAGAAATAAACCTCTGTTTGATTATCAATGACAGACACTCGCAGATACTGTACAGAACTTTTATTATATACATTAGAAAACTACAACATTACATTACTTTTTGACATAATCATCATTCAAATTGAGGCACTTGTCATAATTCTTACAAGGTTTGAAATTCCTTAGTAGTAGTCACTTGGTGCCAAAACTGGGCTATGGGGGGGGGGGGGATCAAAAACATCCCAACAGAACTTCTTCAAAAATTCTTGGCTGCATCTAGTGGTGTGCGGGTGAGAATTATCATGAACCAACATCACACCAGAAGCCAGCATGCCCTGATGCTTGTTATGGATAGCTCATCTGAGTTTTCATAATGTTTCACACTAGACTTCTGAATTGATGGTTGAGTACTAGCAGTACTCCTTTGGTTCTTTACATTTGGCGGGATTTTCTATGGCATCACTTCTGGTGTGGTGTTGGTTCATGATAATGCTTGCCCACACACTGCTAGACGCACCCAAGAACTTTTGAAGCAGTTCTGTTGGGATATTTTTGATCACCCCCCTATAGTCAGGTTTTGGCACCGAACTACTACTACTAAAAAATTTCAAACCTTGTAAAACATTATGACAAGTGCCATAATTTGAATGGCAATTATGTCAAAAAGTAATGTAATGTTGTAGTTTTCTAATGTGTATAATAAAAGTTCTGTAGCAGCAAGTGTCTGTCATTGATAACCAAATGGAGGTTTATTTCCGAATTGCCCTCGTATGTTAACTAAGCAATGATAGGTCAGTGGGAGTCACACCCAAGAACTGAACCTTAAGTCGCTGATTATCTGAATGGCTTAAATGTATTCATTCTTGTGGCAATCAAATGACTGTAATAAAGAAATGATTACTATCATGGCTACTGACCAGCTTTGCAAATGTAACCTGATGGACCAGATTTCTCAATTTAGGAAATATATCAATCAATCGTGATACTTTTATTTTATGTTATTTTATGTCCCAACAAACTGGGCCATTTAAAAACCAATACAATATTTTGTATTTCAAACCAATATTAATCATTTAACAAAGAATCTACAGAAGTAGCATTCACAAATCCTTGCTTCATTTGTTGCTTTTGAACAGTAAACGTAAAAGTTTAAGAAGCACCTATGTTTTTCAGGAAAAGGGACATCTGATGAGAAGTCACTATGTGTGAGTTGGGTTCGTTAAATAAATAAATTTCTATCAGCTTTCTTACTTGCACATTTTCCTGCTTGAAAATGAATTAAACATATAGGAAAAATATCACCTTTTCCAATATGATCATCTCTCCTTATGTTGGATTATGATCCCCACCATAATCATGCTAATATATTTTGTGGGAGGCTGGGTGAGATTTATAGTATAAATACTTTTAAGGTGCCCTCAGTGGCCAGCATTATATGAAAGCCGGATTTTCTCTTCTATGTGGGAGGTAGTATCTCTTTCAGGAACAGTTAAATATTTTATATGGTCCACTCCTAAATGAACTAACGTGATTCATATTTTTGGATTAAAAAAAAATAAACCAGAATTCATTCATTCATTTTTCCCTACTTAATTAAGCTTTGTGGTAGTATTCACAGTATTAAAGTGCATAGTGCATTAAAATTCATGCAAAATGTATATTTTGAATTAAGATGTAGACAAAAGTAATGAATTTCTGCATTTTTTAAAAAAACACAAGTATGAATGAGAATTAAAAGCTGCAGGTTTTAAATCTCTTTTTTCCCAAGCCCATTAAGTCTACCCACTCTGGCCCTATTTTCTGCTATGTGTGGCTTCTTCGTATTTTGCCTTGCCATCAAAGTTACTGCTACTACTACCTCTTTTCAGAGAGTATCTCACCTGACATCCTTCCACTAACACTTATGTGTGGCACAGATATGGTTCCTCCAACTTATACTGCTATTCCAATGTATTAAATGGGGGAAAATATAGGTTGTCCTCAATTTACAACCATTGTTTAATGACAGTTCAAAATTTCAACAGCCTTGAAAAAAGTGACTGATGACTTGCCCCAAAATTATGACTGTTGCACCACCTCTGAGGTAACACGGTTGTAATTCAGATGCTTGGTAACTGACATGCATTTATTATAATTGCAGCATCTTGCAGTCACGTCATCACAATTTGTAACCTTCTCAGTTGGTTTCTGGCAAGCAAAATCAATTGGGGAAACCAATTAACATTAACAACCCATAAATCACTTAGCAACCATGATAAAAATGGTTATAAAAATCAGGTCTGATCATGTGATGACTCATTTAATGACTTAATTGCTTAGCGACCGAAATTCCAATCCCAATTGTGGCCATATGTCAAAGCAATAATATCCTAAATTAACAGCGTTTTATATTAACACTGTTCCATTAGTCGGAACTTTGACACCATAAATCGAGGATTACCTGTAGTAAGAATCTCCTTGCCCTGTAGCATACAGGAGTATATCTAGACATTTTATGACTTCCCTCTCAATCTCACAAAAGATAAACAAAATCAAACTTTATTTCTTATAAAAGGAATCTAAACTACTGTGTTTCTCTGAAAATATGACCTGGTCTTATTTTTTTTTTTTTGCCTCCAAAAGAGGCACCAGGTCTTATTTTCGGGGGATGTCTTTTATACTCACCTCCAGCACTGACAGCCCTGCTCAGCCGGTCCACTTCTTCTGGAGCCAAAGGAGCAGCATCATTCTGCAGCTGCATTCCAGCCTGCATTTTGCAGTCAGGCCTTTCCGGAAGGCCACTGCAGCAAGTACAGAAATATAGATTCAATCCATAGCTCGGTCCTTGGCTACAGAGGCCTTGCAGAACTGAGCTATGGATTGAATCCATAGGTTGGTTCTTGGCTGCAGAGGCCTTCCAGAAAGGCCTGTGACTGAGAAATGCAGGCCTGGCTGCAGAAGACATCATAGAAGAAGTGGGCTGTGAGATAAGTGGGTGCGGGGCGTGTGGGGAGTTCCACACTCCCACCCCTCCCTAGCTTGATTTTTAGATCTGTGCCTCACCCCAAAACTAGGGCTTATTTTTGAGGCAGGACTTATATTAGGCCCACCCCCAAAAATCAAGCTAGGGCCTTACTTTCGGGGAAACGTGGTATATGATCTAAAAAAAAACCTGATTTACAAAAATACATACAAGTTTCTCAGCAGAACACAAGATGAAGCTGGTCTGCTATAATTAATGAACCAGGACAGGTTTTACTCTTCCAAACTAAATTCCAGCTTATTAGAAGTTAATGAGAAACAAAATAAATCTCCCTGGCCACAGCCACTATTACACATAATGCCTTATTTGTACAGAGAAATAAGGATAAGGATAAGATTTAACTATCCCACGGAGGTAAATGAAGATCAAAATTCCGATGCACTGTCCTGACTAAACTTGGTTATTTATTGCTTCTTAAATGTGATCCTCTGGAAGGAAAATTCTCTGATTATTTTACTTTGACTTCCCCTGACTTCTTGGGATAATTCTAGCTATTAATCAGAGGTGTTGTGGAAACAGTTCATTCTACTTGATTTCCCAGCTCAAGCACAGCAACTTCTAACTCTATTTCCCGAGAGAGTTCCAAGACCAACCTAACAGAACTTGTTAGTAAGTTGTTAATACAATTAACTCTGGAATAATTTGGAAATTATAACAATGCAAACAACGAGATCATGTGATAGCAGGGTTTATATTTTTCCCCTGTTAGAATTTCTAGAATGGTACGATCATCTATCCTTGTCAGAACCATTAAAGGCATGGTGGAGGAAATTCTGAAAACTTCATTTCCAGAACACTGAAAAAAAAACCAGTTTAGGGTAGGCTTGAATTTTTTTAAAAAAAAATCTTTAGCACAGAATCCTGAGACGAACAGCCCTCATTCAGGATATTTTGAGTTCTAACTTCAGAAATAATTTCCTGGTCCTCTCTTATCTCAGTTTTGGCATGCCAACATTTTGGAAAAGTTTGAGAAACCATAGCAGAAAAAAATGTCCTACCTTGGTTTCTATGGATCATTATCTTAATAACTAATGAAGTAAATTCAGGAATCTGGTCTGAAAACCTCATTTAATTTGCATAAGATCAGGCTGCAAAATAAGCTGCCTGCTCAACCTGGGATATAAGAAAGGTTCACCTTTCATACTAAGGTGTTATTTGCATTAACCATGGTTCATTGAATAAGCAACAATAGTTGAGATCACACATCCCATTAAGCATAAACCATAACATCCAAAGCACTGAAACCGGTTAATGCAATACACAAAGTAATTGGACCAAACCAAGACAAACAAGTTAGAACAAAACAATTTGTTTATCATATGTATATAATAAGTATAAATAAATATTTTTCTCATCTCTAGCTATTCCAAGGATTCCAGCAACACATCAGCTTGTACACCTGGTATACTGCCAAGGAGAGGTTAGCCAACCCAAACAACACCTACTTTTGTATTACAAGCCTTAGGGACACTATGATCATCTCTGTCATGTAATTATGGAATAAGTATTGGTTTCAAAAGGCTTTAGCAAACCTAATTTGCATTCATATTTCTGTTCCTTTATATAAGACCTGCCATCTAGACACTTTTTTTTTACTTCAGAGTTCATACATTGCACTAAGCCACAAACAGTTTTTGTTTTGACTTACCAAAATGTATGGATCAAGCCAGGGTCAGAATTCCTAAAAACATCCTCTGGTTTGGTATCTGCCTTATTGCCACAGCTTGCAGGTTCAGGTCAGATTCACTTTTCATCTTCAGCATACTATTTTCCTTCTCCCTTTTTCACTTGTTATAGTAATTTCAGTCTTTATATGCTGCTTAGTGGTTTACACAAGTGGGAGGCTATAGAAACTGAAATGATAAAGAAACATATAAACACCTGGGAATTAAATCAAAATGCAAAGAATCTGGTATTTTTGATTTTCATCACCTCAGATCTTTTTATATTTTCTTGTGTATTATGGTACATAAATTCCAGTAACCTATAAAAGATTATATTTCTCAATAATGTTTATGCACTGATTAATGCCACTCTTTTAAATCTATCTTTTCTTTCTTTTATATAGCACCAAAGAAGCATGATTAGAGATAGCTAAGGTCCACATGTTTCTTTCCCAAAACTATTGCAACAGGTAAAAGCAATATGTATTTTAGGCAATCTCTTTCCTTGGTTGTTAGTATTGAAATCTATTGTCACTGATATAACCATGTCTCTGTACTTTGAAATCACGAACAACTAATCTATTTTGCAGCAGAGTTACCATTCAGATGATGAATGGATGGTGCAGTTCTGGGAAAGCTTATATCTAAAGCGTAATTTTATTTCAAGTCATTTAATTTAACTTTAATGTGCAAAAAGCACTGAGTCTTTTAATGGCAGACTTCTGTTTGAAAGGCCAGACTGTTTTCAGCCCTGTTAATCTGAGGGTCTGAATATGTGTTGCACAGTCTATCAGATTGTCTGACAGATAATTCAGTTGTGGGAGAATAGTGGGTAGAAAACAAGAGATTCTCTGGGCATTTTTCCTTCCCTTTTAAAATATCTATTGCCTTAATTATATGTCTGCTCTGTAACAGTCTACTGTTTACTATAAGATAATAGGGTAACTCTGCTTTTCGAAAGACAAGCATTGCAAAAACCTAGCTCATTTATTTTAATGGCAGCCATGAAACTCTTGGCAATTAACAATGCGGTTGGAATCTCATAATCAAGTAGATTAGGTTTGCCATCTGCAATGGAGGGCTTTTCTTCTTTTTTAAAAAACATTTCTATTAAAACAATGTCAGGGTTATTATTAAATGCTAAATATATAGTAATTCTCTATTTTCAGTGCAAACATTCTGCAGTGCAAACAATTGCCTGAGACATGCTACCAAGAATGTGTCAGTCTCTTGCACTATAACTCAATGATAATACTTGGGAAAGGTTGCAGGATCAGTGCCTGGCATCTTTAGTAGGATTGGAGAAAACCTTGGATCCCTGAGTGCTGCTACCAATCAGTCTAGACCAGGGGTAGTCAACCTTGGCTCTTTTATGACTCGTGGACTTCAATTCCCAGAATTCCTGGTCTAGACAATTTTGGGCTAGTGATGGTGCTATGTTTCAGAATATATTTCTGGTGCCACTTCAACACTAGGTAGAAACACCATTTCCAAATTCTCCACCAAATTTGTGGGAATGAAATTGGGTGGGCAGATTTTCCAGGGGAAGAAGAAATTTACTTAACATTTCTTTGGTGAGCTTAACACTCCTATTTGTAAGGATGAGCCAGTGTCTCATGGCTTGCTTTG
>NW_015386452.1:111006-138126 GCF_001527695.2 Protobothrops mucrosquamatus | reverse complement strand
TAAAGGCAGAGTGATAAACCAAGGGGCCTACAGATCACCACTAACCTCATTGTATAGTGAAGAATAGGATATTCACACAGAAACACATACCTGTACTTAATTAAATTAAATGCATAGATGTATTTAAATACATAGATGTATTTACTCTGACATGAAGGTTTTTCTGAAGTTCTCTTCTTCTTTGAAAAAATTCCTAAAGCAAATGCTTTCTTAGAATACCGAGTAGGAACTGGGAAAAAATTTGCAGGAGAATTTCTTTGCATAGGACTACTCTATATATTAATCTGACCTCCATAGGGAAGGTTGGACGGAGTCTGTCAGAAAGGCTCGATTCAGATTGTTGATCATTTTACTCAAGGATGTCTTCAAACTAACGGCAGTTCACCAAAATCTCAGGAAGAAATCTTTATGAAGTCTGACCTTGAATATTTTCTTTAGTTAAAGATGACTGAAGCTGTTTTTCTACATGCACAGCATGGGATCTGATATAATGAGATTCTCTGTCCAATTCTGATTCTCTCACAAAGAATATGTTCATTATAGGAGTTTCAATAAACAGGGTTTCTTGCTTTTTTAAGTTTAGCACTATATCTGATGAAAAAAATATAAAGTATATTATCTTGACAACTCAGATCTTGGAAATTTATATTGAAGGCGATCTTCCCAGCTTTGGATAAACTGCTACAACCCTCCCCAAAGTTGCTTCCAAACTGTGAATTTTATTTTATTAAAGTATACATTATGCAGTTTTCATCTTCCTGCTTCTCTTCTGACCCATCCGCTTTTGGGAGTATGCATTGGGCATATCTTCCAAACTTTAACTAAGGCCATTGGGACAAAAGCAGTTATATATTCTGGTGACACCAGATGTTGTGCATAAAATAAGAATTCTAAAATAAAAATGCTGAAGCCGTTGTCATGGAGTTCAATAAACTGAATAACTTGCTAATTCAGGGCTACATTATTCTTTGATCATTGCTAATTCTTTCTGACAATAGCTAAAAGTTTTTTGACATTTGCATAACTTAGTTTACTTCACAATAAATCAGTAGTAGTAGATGTGATTTCTTATTGCATGGCTACACAAACATTAAGCCATGGCCCTCCAGATGCTGATGAATCACAAATTCCATCATTCCCATGCAACATGAGGTAGAGTACAGTAAAATACAATTGAATTATATGGTAAAGTTACTATATATATATATATATCTCCCTAAAAATGTATATTTCTATTTTCTGCCAGAAAGCCATCAATTTCTAATGGATCTCAAGTCATTATGTCATATTCCATTTTCAAGGGCTATTTAAACAACAAACTATAGCATATAAATTTAATATACCATACCATGCCAGTGTGAAGCTTTTACTGTTTGCTGGGGCTTCTCTAGTATTTCTTTATTTTGTTGTTACTCTTTTCTCCTTCAGTCATAAACCATTTCAACAAGCTGAATAAAGGAGCAGCATATTTATTTCAGGAGACATGATTTTCTGGATTCATCAGTGGAGATGTGGAAGTATTAGCAGGTGGAGATGGAAAATAGCTGTTATACTGAAGTACAAGCAAAACAGATGAAAAATTGAATACAAAGGTAGACCTTCAGGCAACAGATGGCAGATTTCTTGCTTCATGGAGCATGACTATTTCCCGTGCAAGAGAATAATGAAACACTTTGGTTGTTTCTGAAGGCATGTATACTGATTTTAGTTATTTATGAGATTTATCTACAGCCTCAATACAAAGGCAGTCCGACGATGTAAAGGTATTAATAATAAAAACAATACAATGATGAGGAAAAGACTGAGGATGATGGAAGGCCATGAAGATCATCCTCACCTGTTTGGAGAAGGCAGATTCTTCCAAAAGAGAATGTCTGTTGTGTCATGTAAGTCAGTTACTAAACCATAGAAGCAGATTACATGAGCCAGTTTGGTCAAGGCTAGGGTTGATCAAAGTTTGAGTTCTGAGTTCTAATTCTGCCTTAGTCATAAAAGTCAGTTCAGTAACCTTGGGCCTGTCACTCTCAGCCCAACACATCTGTTGTGGGGTTGTTGTGGGGAAAATAAAAGGAGGGATTATTAGATGGGTCTCCAAATGATTGGCTGTTTTATGTAGATTAGGACTTAATAGTACTGAGAAGTACACATCTTCTATGAAAAATGGTGTATTTTAAGACAAAAAAATCTGGCACATTTCTCAAAGTTCTTCTGCTTGGAAAATACAGGTTGCAATCCTCCAGGAGCAATTCTTGTGGACATTTAATCAAAATGGGCTACAGATCTAGGCACTTGAATAGAAAGATGTGCCTGAAGAAAATGAGAATATGCTTCTGCTAAAATCATTTATAAAGCATTGACCTGCGCCCAGGGGAGGCATTATCCCATATTAGAACAGCACATTCTATTCCACTGTCAATGTCCAAAGCTTCAATTTAATTCCATGAAATGCTTATAAATAAATCAGTTGACAAGCCTGAAATCTGTTTAACCACAAAATGGAAAACTGATTTTCATATGCCGATATGTGTGGTAGCAGCTCTCAGTCTGAAATTTCAGGTAACATATTTCTCTGAAATTGTATTCAGCACTTTCAATTTCCTTGAAATTCTTTCTTGGCATGAGACAGAATTTTGGCTAGGAGAAACAAAACAAAACAAAACAAAACACCACAATATTTTTGCATTGAATTCTGACCTGATTATATGGAAACAATGCAACATATGCATCAATGATCAACATTTACCATTGTAGTAAATTCACATTTATTATTACTTGTTGCCATGAATGTATTGATATAGTTTTAATGGTGTATGTACAGTATGTGAAATATAGCAAATGATGCTAAGAGCTGCCATCCTGGAGAAAAGTTTTTACTCTACTACAATAATTTAGGAATATTGAATCCAATAACTGGAGGTACCTAATGGAGTCCTCCTTTTATTTTAAGCAGTGCCTAAAGGGAAGACAACTTTGAGCTATTTAACAACTCCAAAATAAATAATACATAATAAAATAAAAAAGAGAAATACAATTATGCAAATCAACTTCACTTGATGACTTACAGCTGAATGTCTGAGCAATCCACACCTGAAAAGTGAGTTTTATGTCAGGTCATATCAAATTGCTTATGGAATTATTCACTTTGTGTTAGATGCTATGGCACTTTTAAAAAATAGTTTGTAATTTGTTCCTATATTGAGATAACTGATCTGCGTTAACATTAAGCAACCCAGTGAGAGAATTATTTGTTTGCTGCTTTGTTCATAAAATTCTTAATAGTTTACAATTGAAAGTGGTTCTGTCATGGCTGTATCTCACCTATCCAAGCATCATGAGCTGACAGCCTGACATTAGCATGGGGGGAGGGAGAGAGAAAGATTGGAATGTAAGGAAAGGGGGGATGGAAGCCCAGCTGAGCCATGTGAGAAGTTCCAGCCAGTCAAAGTCAAGTAACGATATGTAGAACTGAGAATCAAGCACCTGTTTCCTGAACAATATACAAGCACCTGATTGGACATTTGCAGATGACTGGGAGATGGGGGGGGGGGGGAGAAGGAACTTTGTACTATTTGCACTGGAAAACTTCAGATTCAGCTTATGCTACTTCTGTAACCATTTAAGCCTCAGTCAAGTATACTCTTGGCAAAACAAATGGCCATGAGCCTTTGTTTGCTAGCTGACTGAGTGGGATGGTTGACATGTTCTTGATTAAGGATATGTAGGCCAACAGATCAGTGTAGAATCAGAGCAGGCTGCTTTAAAGAAAATAGGGCACCACTTGATGTTGAAGGCAAGCAAAAATAAGAAATATCTTTAAAAGCTGCAGCATAAATTGAATGAATGAATAAAAAAACCTTCAATAGAACGTATTATTCTAAATATGAATAAATGTATTTTTTTTTATAAATTTGAGTTTCTGATATATTAGCCCAACAATTTGATCTTTGTGAATTACACAGAGAGATTTTTATAGACATTGCTGGTTTATACACAAACTTTGGATTTTTTTTTTTTACTTTTCCACATGTGACAGTTTCATGGCTTAGAAAATGGTACCAGGGATGTTTAAAATACACATTAGGATAAATATCTACCTTAAGGGAAGCACCTCTCCCCATATACTCACTTGTAAAATGCCTGTTTTGTTTCATTTTTTAATGATTTTAATTTTAAAAAGAGCAAATACATGCTAAAGCAAGATGAAATATACTGATAAATGAAAATGTGTGGCATGGAGTGTCCTATTTGTTGTTAGCAAGCAAAATCTGACATGGGGTCTCCACAGATACATACAGAAAGGGGTAGAACTTGCATTGTGACATCACAGCACTCATTTCATTACTTCTCCCCCCCCCCCCATACACACACCTATGGTATACAAATTGGAGAAATGAATCCCCTGGGTTTAGATGATATGGTCACTTGAGATTCTTCCTTCTTTAGCCTGGTTTTCTTCAGATGGGTTTCTTCAACAGCCATTTCTCCATCAATTTCAAATCTCTGTCTCTTTTACTCTATTTTTGCTATGCTTTGCTGCTGCAAAAATCTTTTGTCGGAAAATTTCTGCTTTTCCATCTTACTTTAAACGTCTGAAAGTTTCTTTTGAATTTTGATAGGTGGTCTTTGTAAACTTATCTTATTGTTAGACAATGCAGAAGGTGCTTTGTTGTGTTCTGTTATATCTCTTTTTACCTCTTTGAAACCTGTGTGTTCCATAATTCCAAAATTGAAAAAGTACAATAGGAGAAACATGAAGATCTCTAGGGTGGAACACATTCCAAAAATGATGGTGAGGAAGTTCTTTGGCTTTTAAATGCAACAGTATTTTATAGGTATGTATTTAAACCAGGCCTGTATAAACTGCAGCTGCTTTAAGAGTTATACAACTTTAATGAATGGGCAGTTTTAAATACCTTAGTAGCATCTTTTTTCAGGCACTTGAAAATCATGAAGAAAAGGTTGGTTTTTTTGAGTAGCAGAGAAGGACTGGCTCAGGTGAAATCCAAAACATTTCTGAATCATTTAAGAAGTGTGCACATTTCTAATTTATTCCTTGGGATTTAACTGAAGCCTGAGATTTGAAAGGAGGGGCTGCTAGAGAGTTGACTGCACTGTGAAAAGCAGGACCATCAAATATACCCCTGGGCACCTAGTAACTAAGTTAGTTGAAAATCATTATGCATCACCCATGAGAATTTGACTAACTGCCTCTTCTCCTTTGAAAGGGATTTTGAATGCAAATTCTTTTTCATCAAACTGTCTGAGAACAGCTTAAAAATGCAGGAACATTTTCTGTACAATATTAGTTCTAACTGTTACTCATTAACTTGCTGATAATAGAACTGAGAATTTTGTATAATCAGTGAATGAAGCTTCTTGTCATCTCAGAATTCTTTACTTTACATAAAGCTTTTACATACTTGTTCAGCTACATTACTTTATTAGCATACAGTTTATGCAAATAAAGATTGATGTATGAGCCAGTTCAATCTGATGATTCATTATTCTTGATAAGCCACAAAATAATGAGAGCAAATAATGAATGCTTCTGCTGGAACATAAATTTTGCATCTACATGCTAATGCATGTTTTTATATGGAGGGCAGCCACTCCCAGCTTTTGGCTAAGTAGTTATTAATATGAAGAGACATGAGCCTAAGAGAATGGAACAGGCATTTTGATGTAAGTGAATGTTTTGTTTTTACTATGTGAAAGGAAGCCTTGAAGAAACTGTTATTCTTAGGTAGACCACATTAAGACCTTTTAGATTTTAATCAGGCCTAGAATTTGCTTAGTAGGATATAGGGAAGACTTAGAATGACCTATGCACTGAAAGAAGCCATGTATTTAAATATAATCTTTTATATGAAAGCAGAAGACATTAAAATAACTGTAAATAAATATATATATGTAACGGTAGTGGGAAACATGATGTCTAGGTGGCCAACGTGCCCAGCTTCTGTGCCAAATCTATTGTGCTGGCGCAGTGGTTAAAATGCAGTATTGTAGGCTAACTCTGCCCACTGCCAGAAGTGTGATTCTGAATGGCTCAAGATTGATTCAGCCTTCCATCCCTTCCAAGATAAGGATCCAGATTGTTGGGGACAACATGCTGACTCTATAAACCACTCAAAGAGTGCTGTAAAGCACTGTGGAGTGGTATATAAAACTATGTGCAATTGCAATTGCTATTGCTATTATTATATTAATGATATTATATGATATTATTATATTATGCTATGCTAGACTACACTACACTATACTGTGCTATATTATATAATATTAATTATATTATTATTTAAAGATTTTAAGAGAAAAACAATACAAATTTTGAAAGAAAAAAGTAGAGAAAGTAAAGTAATAAGTTACTGAAAAAAGTATAAAGAAAGAAATAGAGAAGAAAAGAAAAAAATTATAAAGAAGTAGCTTCCAATCTTCTTAAAAGCAGTTACAAATATGTTTACATTTTATTATCTCTTTCTAAGGGTATAGCTAATTTTTCTTCTATCCTTTCTAATCATAAAATCCATAAATCACAAGTATATATTTCTTTTTTCCATAAAATATCCATAAGAGCTTTCCAATCACTATTTTTTGGCCAACTTCAAATCCTCTGTTGTCTGTATGAATGATTCTTTCTCTTTAAATGGGATTTGGACTCTAATAATCTTTAAATTCAGGCCATATTCAAATATAGAACTTGTCTTTTAATAGCCAAAGACTACATTATGTAAAATTCAATATATGTTCCCACTTCTCAAGCAACATTTTATCTCCAGGATTGTATAGGACGTGGCATTCCAGTGTGGCTAGACTCAGATTTCATTATTTTTCTAGCGAATTCAGTATCTAATACTTTTTCCATCTGAGACTCTAGAGCAGAGGTGTCAAACTGCGGGCCCGCAGGCCAGTTGCATCATACGGAGGCTGCGCCCACCCCAGCTCTGGCAATGAAAAAAAAGTCGCGATGTGTCACAACACGTCACATGATGCGGCAAGTTTGACACTGTGCTCTAGAGCATAGGTTGCACACAGGCTCCTGAGAACTGCTTCTATTATTTTAATAAGCCTCCTATTTCTGATTATCATGATGGTTGCCATAACTGTAATCAAAATTGATCTGTAAGAACAAACATTTTCATTTTTTAGGAGGAGGGAAATGAGAGTCTTTTTTGGGGGAAAAAGTGGGTTCTGTCCAAGATGTCTATCCATGTTTGACTAGAAGACTTGAGTGGTGTTGCAAGACAGACATTTGTAAAGGGACCAGATCACCCATAAAGGATGGAGCAACACTAAGTGAGAACCCAAATTATATAAATATCATTTTTTAAAAATGAAATATTTACATGGAGTGAATGTCTTCTGAATAGTTTACTGTCTGTTGAAAGTATGATATAACATGATTCATTCAACATCTTCTTATGGGTGTATTTGACAGGATAAAATTTAGGGATTGTCCCAAACAAATATTTTTTTATAACACACTTAAGCTTGCTATGAGCTGTGGTGGTGCAGTGGTTAGAATGAAGTATTGCAGGCTACTTCTGCTGACTGCTGGCTGCCAGCAGTTCGGCAGTTCGATTCTCACCAGTTCAAGGTTGACTCAGCCTTCCATTCTTCTGAGGTTGATAAAATGGGGACCCAGATTGTTGGGGCAATATGCTGACTCTGTAAACCACTTAGAACGGTAAAGCACTGTGAAGCGGTATATAAGTCTAAGTGCTATTGCTGTTTAGTGAAAACATCATTTATGTAGTTAAAACATTTATATATTTATATCCATCTTATAACAAACTCTGGGCAGTCCCTAATCAAAGTGTACCTCCCAATCAGATTATAAAAGTGATAAGGCCTGGTCATGTTCTTGACATTGTGAGATATCAAATTCCTGTTGACTCAGTATAAATTCAACTTGTTTTCGGTTTCAGCAAAGTTTTATCATGTAAATAATAAGATACAGCAAAAAGGCATCTTTAAAAATAGAAATTCTATATATTTTTATTATTTGATAATGCATGTTTTTCACTAAAGGACCAAACATACACAATGAATTATAGCAACTCATTTTTAGTTACTGGAACATATATTATTCTCATTATCTGGCAGTAATTTTTCATGAATCAAGTCTATGTTGTGCACAATTGTTACATGTCAATAATGTTAAAAAAAACACCTTCTCTTTGAGCTTGAGATTTGGATTCCATTGTTCTTCAGTTTTCAATGGCAAAGTTCTAACTCTTCTGCTGTTTGGGGGTGGTACGAGGGTTATTCTTATACTTCATGTAAAAAGCTAGGGATTGTCCCAAATAAATATATTTTTTTAACACACTTAAACTTGCTAAGTTTGGGGCTACAGTTTGTTACTGTCATAGGTTTATAACTTTTCAGTGTTGAATGGAATCACTGGATGGGTTTAATTACTTTTAATTCAGTTTTAATTTTGAAGCTTTCAACTGTATTCCTTACTGAACACATTCATGTTTGGTAGTGCTGATCCTGTGACTGTAAATACAATGAAGCAAATCTTATGCCTGCTGCTGAATTATCATTCTTCCCAATATATTACTATGATTAGAATTATTGTATAATTCTAATAATTATCATAATTGTAATTCAATAATTAGAATTATTGTATGGCTAGGACAAATCATGCCACCTGCATAAATCAAGAAACTGAGAGGAAAGCTGCTTTGTAATTAAACTCACTCTTTCTGGTTTATATGTGTCAATTTATATTAAGCAAATTCTACTCACTAACTGTTCTATGCATACATTAAATCATTTTCTATTTTCTATTCATGTTTATTCCAAAGTAATCTTAAATACTTTCAGATTAGTAGAGATTAGCATCCTAATTCTAAGTGCTAGCAGTAAAGCTAAAGCAAAAACATATCTTGATCTTTGAAAGAAGTATTGATTTCTGGGCTGAAATGCAACTTCATTTAAAAATATCAAGTGTTTTAAAGTCCTTTCTTGCAAACACTCACTTGAAGTCCATATTGTTTAAAGTTGCTGAGATTGAGAAACACTGGTACAGACTTTATGTTTTATATGCCCCTCTTTGTTTATAACACTCTCTCCCACCCGAGGCTGGTCCAAATATTTTGCTGCCTAAGGCAAACAATAAAATTGCATTGTTTCCAGATCCAAAAAATGAAGCTGATTCCAATACTGGTAATGGATAGCATTGTTACAATGATTGGGTATTAGAACTGCCATTCAAAGGGCACATCCTCCAGGTTTATGTTCTGGAGGTAGGAGGTTTTGGGGATGTGTTCATAGGATAGGTTTTAGGGAAGCCTGGAATCCTACCCCTAAGTAAACCTCTAGTAATCATAGTTAACGATGTACATGTATGTCAGGTATTACAAGGACTGGTGAATATACAGGCAGATTGTAAAATATTAACAATCCTGTTGACAAATCAATTTAAGTAAATTTAACAAAAGCTAATTCAGTTCCTTGTATAAACATTAATAAAGTAACAGGTGTTCTACATTTTTCCCATGTTCTACCTACTCATTTTATTTGTCATACATATTAATAAATAGAGAAGAAAAAAATAATCCAATTTAGGAAAAGGCTTAGCAGTGGTAGATAAATCACTAGATCCCAGGATTGGTGGGATTACATTTTAATTTTAAGGGAAAAAGCAAAATAAGAAAAGGATTTTCATAATAGGATACCATACATGCAACTCTCCTGTTACATCATGCATCATATGCATGATGCATATTTTTCTGTCATCCTAACATTTGGCTGTGATGCCTTTCAACAAGACTTTTCACTGTCTAATGTACAGTTGGTCAGTCTAAACACACACCCAAATACCCAAACTTCTTTCTATATAGAAAGATCTCTTTATAAGGACACTGTTTATTTTATGAACTTCTCATCATTTGCTTCTTCATAAGGCAGTATTACCTTTTTACCTGACAATGTGGTTTTATTCTGATTGAAACCTACCCCCCCTCTCTCTGTGTCTCTCTGTCTCTGTCTCTCTGTCTCTATTTATCTATCTGAAATAGCTCATGTTGAAAAATCCTGATTTTCTGTGACATACTGTAACTAAACAAATCGAGCCACACATTTGCAATTTGTAGTATTGGTAAGAAAAAATAATAGGAATATATTTTCTTCTATAATAAAAAGATGATCTGCCTCAGGAAGAGTTTAAGCTCAGGAACACGCATACTGTACAGCAAAGTCAGTGACAGGTGATGGGAAAGTCTGAGTTTCTTAAGTCTATTTATAACCAAAACCTACAGTGTACTCTCTTATGGGAAGGATGTCAACTGAACAGCACAAGTGAAAGAAAAAAAAGAGGAAGGAAGTGATGAAAGTTCTGAGAATAGCCATCTACACAATAGGAGGCATGCAAAGTTAAGAAAAGGCGATTAAAATGCAGAGTCCCTCTACTATCTCTATACCAATTGCACAAGTGATCAGTGGGTTTATTAATGCAGATAGTGATCCATGCAAAGCTGAATTCCAGCTTGATTTCTTGGGAGCACTCTTTGAACTTTATAGATTTATTTCACAGACACATTTATCAGATCAGACTGAATTTACAACAATTACATTTATTCATTTATAAAAAGATCTTTTAAGAGAAAAAGCTCAAAAACTGAGCACATATTTGACCTGTACCCTTTCTTTGTAGCAAAATGAAAGAGTCTCTGGGCAGAAAAATGCCTTTCCTAAGCAATGTCTGAATAAAATGTATCACATTTATTTAAACATGGTTTCTTCCTGGAATTTAAAAGTATTGAAGTTTAATGCAGGACCCCTGGAAGACTTTCTCTTCAAATAAATGTGTTCTTTCATCCAGTTTAGTCTACATGATTCAGATCAAGCAGAGGAAGTAAGGAAAAATGGCATAGCTACCCAAATCTCATTCTGTGCAGAATTTTGATGGCAGAGAAAATATGCACAGCAGACAGATATATTTTAAGGAAGAATAGTGGTAATATTTAAACAAATGTATTGGCAGGCAGAGCTAGTTATTCTATTGCTAACATTTTCCATATGGCAGACAGAATCAGAGTATCAATGAATGGACATCACAATTGCCTTTCCACTGTTGATCTTTGTGCAGTTATATGCATATAACTTTAATAGTTATAAGGTTGTATTTGAATCTTTGTTTAGTTGTCTGGAAGTCGTGACTATGTCTGTTGTGACAGACAGACAGTTAAGTGAGAAAACTATTTTTTCTCTGACTTGTCTTCACTTTTCCTGCCTATGCCAGACCAGAAACTTACATTTAGATTTTTGCAATTAAGGGGATGAACTGCAAGAAAAGTCACATTCTTCTTTGCTTATTGGCCATAAGTATTCTCTAGGAGGGTCTACAGCTCTTTCTGTGTTATGAAAGAAAATGTAGTGTTGTATTACTGCATTCTTTATAAGGACATGAAAAATATCATTAAACCTGGCTCCTCTCTATCGTACCTGCTTGTTGAAATTGTGAAACCAAAGGTGCTTGCCCAGTAACATAACAATATGCTGAGTTGATGTTTTCATGGAGGATAGAAAACATCTGGCTTGGGTAGACTGTTTGCATTTTGATCTAAGGTAATAAAGATTCACCTAAAAATAAACCCTGCATTGGGAAATATTACCTTTGCATTTGAAAGAATTTTGAAAATATCCATGCTTTCATCTATTGATTTATTTCTAAATTAGCATTTAATTAGCTACTTAAATAAATAAGAGAATTGGTCTCTTGTGGATGCTCAAAAACTGACATTAAGAAAAACTTTAATCCCCTAAATGGAGTTGCTTTTTGGAAGACCAAGGCAAATATTACGTTTTGATTTTTGGCTTTAAATTTGCATCTATATGGTAAGAGAGTTTACACCATTATGATAAGAGAGTTTGGTAGTTTTTAGTCCATGTGTTTAATGGGCAACTTCAAGGACTCCGAGCTCTTGTGTGTGTGTGTGTGTGTGTGTGTGTGTGTGTGCAGGCCAACATTTTTTCCAGCATTTATCTACCAGACTAGCATGTTTGAAATATAATTGTTCCATATTTTTTTGACAGAACCTTTTGTATAAAAAAACATAGCACTGTAATGTATGCTGTATATCATTGAAAAGCCATATGGAAATTCTTAGCTTTAAAAATGTTATATGAATATTATATGAATATTGGCTTGCTTTTATATTTTGATTTGTTACAATTGTGCTGATGGAAAACATAACAAGAGCCAAGCAATAAAATTATTGGAGTTCACTGTAGAATATTTAAGTATTTATTCTTTTTCCATAGGTGCATTAGTTCTTAATGCTTTCCAAAAACTTGAGTATAATATGGTATAAAATATATTTTAGCCTTTCATTTAAGCTTATCCCCATCTTATCATGACAACTGAGTCCAGTGTTTCCTATATATGTGAAAATGGGCACTATACTTGATAAGTGCCTTAACTGCATATACTGTAAAATTAATAGGAATCAATTCTAATAATTCTATACATTTTTCATGAGGAAGAAACTGGCAGATCTCTAATTTAAAACCTACAATTTAACACCACCTCTTTAGTTTAATTTAAAAAATAAAATGCAGAAGTGAAGGCAATGATTTTTGTCTGATTTAGCAGTTAAATTCCCTTGATTTTTAACTCTTTAATAAATACTATGAATAGTTGATTTGAGGCTGGTTATTATATTTTTAAATGAATATTCTGCCAATAAGTATTTTGCCAATATCAACTGGAGAGTATATTACTTAGAGTTAATATAGAATAATACAAAATCAATTACAAGTCAATAATTCCAGATACAGTATTGCTTTTAATTGTTCAGTGATTTAAATCAGTTAAATGACTGGGCTATTCACATCATTACAGGTCATCTCTTCAGTAATAAACTCCCAAAGGCTACTTTTGGCAGCAGCAATAATAAACCTTATGGTAGCTTTAAGTAATTTTAAGAAGAGACAGCTTTTTCTGTTATGGTGAGTGTCCCATGCAACATCATTTCTTTGGAGATCAGATTTGACTGGCCTTTTATAAGACCTTATAGATGTTACTGTGTACCAGGCTTGGAGATTAAGATGTGCAGTGCAGCATATATAGTAGACAGTACTATGCCAAGTACTGAATTTTTTTTAGACCATGCTTGTGGATGCTGTTATTTTTCAATTTTTTATGTATGTTTTATATGTATCAAGATTATAAATAAGCAATAGTATGTAAGTATTACATTATATAATTGGATACAGTGGTATTTATATGGCATTGACTAGAAATAAATACCAATGTTTAGACAGCTTAAACCTTTAAGGAAAAAGAAAAAAAAAGTTTGTATCAATATTAACTATGATTTCCCAAATGTCAGTGTTGGTAAGCATAAGGTGGTTTAAAGTTTTCATTAAAAGCTAAATGTGGCATTAATAAACAATAGCAAAATACAATAAGAAATTTGTTTCTTAAGCTGAATATAGTATTTAATACTAAGATTTGCACTAAATTCAGTGATGCACCAGTTCGGCAGAACCAATAGCTAAATTTTGTTGAGTTTGGAGAACTGGCTGAATGCACACCACTTCCAGAAGTCCTAGAACAGACTAGGCTTCGGAGGCCTGGAGGAGGCCTTCCAGACCTAGAATGGCCCGCTGGAAGTGCGGGAATGCCACTTCCAGAAGTTCATTCTAGGTCTTGGAGGCCCAGGCCTGCATCCAAGCAGAGAACCAGTTGTTCAGGGATTTGAATCCCACCAGTGACTACATTGTTACTTATTATTGTTTGTGCATATTAAAGAAAAAATACACAAAACAAAATAAATAACAAAAAAGAAAGACAAATAGCAATTTAGTTTCTAATTTCTCACTTTTTGTTCCTCTACCAATTTGTTTATGGGCATTTAGCTTCCTTAGAAACCATACTGTAAGTGTTTATATATATGAACACGTACGTCAGTAATCTATAGTAATTCTTGTTGTTATATTATGGGATTATAGTAATTTTTTATTTTATTTTGAATTTAATTTCCATTTTTTTCTTCATTGTGCTAGGTATATCCAATACATTCCAGTACTTTAGAGTTCTTTCTGATCTTGTTGAGATACCAACTGCTAGCAACTTCAGTCAAAATGGTAAGCAATACTGGGAGGATCACAGTTTTTCCTTCCCTAATATAGGTTAAATGAAAATAGTTATATATCAAGCAGTGTTATATTCCCAACCCAACTATCTGTGATGTGGTTGATCAAGCTGCATTCATCTGGGAAATTTCCTTTACCATTGTATTGTTATAGACTTTTTTAAAAAAACAAAAAACTAAGAGAGCTATTCATATAGTAGAGAAGACCCTGTAAGGATCATTAGCCAAACTGATCCCAAAGAAATTCTTCATGCTTCTAAATATAAGCAGATGATTGCATTGGTCAATGGGACATTTTTTCTTAACCTTTTAGGATGCCAAAAGTAACACACTCTGGCTATTTCCAGTTGCTACCTAGCTATCCTAATATTAGACACGAACAGTCTTTGCTTCAGGCAAACATTTCTGAGAAGTGCATAATCCTGGACATTAAGTGGAATTCTATGAAGACTAAGCTCACGGAAAAGGAAAACATGAAAAAGAAAACCCATCTAAAGCCATGATGATGAAACAGTTATGGAGAAGGGACTATAGGTCAGTAATGCTTCATAACTGATATTTATAGTAACAAAAGAGTCAAAGAGGTGGTGATGGGAGGCAGGGAACCTGTTTGGAGAAATTCTACCATAGCATAATAATGGCTAGGTGAAACAATGGCAACAAACATGTCTATGAAGCACTTACATTTGGAAGGGTGATAGTGCCTGGCACAATTGAAACTCTTAAGGACAAACAATCTCATAATGTGAAATGGAAAGCTATTTGGATGTGATCTATAATCAGATTTTAAGCAACAAGGTTTAATGGTGTACCTAACCCTACTTTCACACTCAGTATAGAAATAATAATATCTCACAGAATTGCTAGGAAGAAACAAATATAAAGGTAAGCAAGAGATCTATAAAAATAACAGATTCTAGCAACAACAACAAAAAAATCTACCTGGACAAATTCCCAGTGCCAGCTGGATAATTCTGGAAAGTGCACAAATGGTGCATTTAGATACCAATTTTCCCCTGTGATATATAGAAGTTTTCATCCATGGAAGTTCATAAGATTCTGGCAGCTAAACAGAAGTCCATGTACTGATATTGGTTTTGATTAATCCCAGTGTCCATCACCAGATCCTGTGGTATGAATTTCACAAGTTTATGATGAACTGTGTGTGGGCAATTTTTGTCTGACTTGAATATAATACCAACAAAATAATTCATTAAATTAATTTAATATATAGATATAGATGGTGGTGTCTGTAATAACCAGAAAGACATATATACTCAAAGATATCGTTATGGAATGCTGTGATTATGTACTTGCTTCTTGATGAATGTTACAAATATATCAGTGGCAGTAATACCATGTGTACTTCATTTGTCGCCCTTCGCCCTAGACCCCAATAGAGGTGTGTAAATTTGTTTTGGTGGGTGTGAAAAAGAGATAATTGTCATATCTTTCATTGGCCCTTTTGATTTTTAAAGCAGAGGAACATTTACACTTAAACCATTTCTTCATAGTAAATTATTCCAGACTGAACTATGTTAACCTTCATGTGTACATAGATACAGTAATTTAATCATGGCAATATATTAGAATTCTGGCTAATTTTTGAAAAGATCAAAAATTAATGACCAATTGGTAACATTTAAAAGTTTCAGTAATGCTTTAAAAATAGAATAAAGTGGTCACACTAAGACTAGTCATTGTGTATGTTCAAGGTTGTCTTTTGCCTGTAGTTTTCTGTCATTTGCATATGCTCTTAGCCAGCCATCTTCATGATACCTTGTGCTTAAAGAAAGTGGATTTGACAAACTAGCTTAAATTCAATACCAACTCTGCCATGTAAACACATACAGAGAAAAAATAGAATAAAACCAATCTATGATTACAAAGCTATTGCCATAGTAACACCATGAAGTTTCTACAGACAATATGTTTTAAAGAACTGATGAATAACAACAGCAGGAAGGTGACCATTGTGAAAACAGGATCATGTACTGGAGCAAGGACATCCACAGGATTGGTCAATCAATCAATCAATCAATCAATCAATCAATCAATCAAAATCCTACCCTTTTAAAATGTTACATAGTTGGACACTTATACAAAGGAGCAAGACTCCACTTACATAATCATTTTGATGTCACTGACTGTACTATGGTCACTCCTAGGGGGACATTTGGACTGGATCCAGCAGATTCTCCTTAAATACAAGTGCTGCTTTTTTTCTTGATGTGTATTGTATATGCAATTGGAAAGTACAGTAACAGTGCTGGGAGAATTCTATATATGTGCAACTACCTAATGCACAAGCCATTTTGTACTTTTTTGCACAAGCATTTCATAGGCAAAGTTGACTAGCATTATTTTCATGAACATTAATAGGGGATTATCAGACTGAAGTCAATATAGTGTTACAGGGTTGTTATCTAAATTAGGCAACAGCTGATTCTAACAAAAAGTCATCATGTTAATCCTTTAAATTAGACATATCAAAGAAATTGTTGAAGGAGTGATTCATCTTTAAAACTGTGGCGCTGAATCTTATCTCTCCCCTTTTAATATTGCTGATATAATACACCTTTAGAATTTTTTTAAAAAAAAACCCTCTTTATTGGTTTAGAGGCATCAAATACAGCCCTGAACTTCTGCTTACCTGATTTATATACAGTTTTATACCCAGAATCCAACTGAATATATAGGCGTAAATACATAAGACATTTTGGAATAATTTTTACCCATAAATGCAATTATGCAAATCATATTCTCTTAAAAAGTAATCAGCATAAATTAAATTTTTCATTAGTTGCTTAGGGGATCAATATTTTTTTCTTCATTGGATAAAACAAGAATGAAAGAAGAAATAAAATCTGCCCATTGTTAATACCTCATAATGTTTTCCAAAGAAAGAAAGCATCCCTTGTGCATTCAGCCAGCCCTGTTGCATGAGAATGTAATAGAGTTAGTTTTACTTGAAAATAATCCACCATCCAATGGTTAAGAAATTCACCTGGAGGGTTGGATTTGATTAATGGCTTTGCCAGATGAATGCAGAATTCTTGAACACCAGAAGTTTGTATATTAATGCAAGATGCTTTGCTGGCCACAGAAATAGCATATGCTTTAACTATAACCCAGATATCATAACCCAAAATAGCACATAGTAGTGCTTTGAAATTTAATGAATTTAAATCACTGATGGCAGTAGCAGATACAGCACTGAGAAGTATGTGGGTGTGCACATACTTATAAACTTGATCCTAGGTTTTAAAAACATGTATTGATATTTCACCAACTTCTTCAAGATTCAAATCATAATAACAGCATGGTCCCAAAATGTTTGTAACTTCAAATTTTTTTTTTATTATTAAAATTTTTATAAAATTTTACAATATAAATCCCCCCTTCCCCTTCCCACCCTTCCACCCTCCCTCCCTCCCCCCTCACTTCCCAGTGCCAATCACAGGGTTAACAATAACATAATCATACTCTAATTAACATTAATCAACTATTAAAATAACATATCTATAACCTCCTTTAACTCTCTTTTATAAATTCTGTTCTTGAAACCATAGTTCTACACATATATATCAAGAGAACTCTTACCAGTATGGTACCTTCCTGATATATTGGATTTTTGCTCCTACAATTGTTTAGCAATGCTGGCTGGAGTTTATGAGAACTGAAGTTTAAGAAATGTGAAGACACTATTTTGAGAAAGACAGTCTAATGTGAGCTTTGAACAGTGCATTGATGTTGGAAATGCATACTTGAACATATCTAATATATAATTTTGAGTTTTCAGACTAAAACATGAACCAAAATATATTTGAAATAAACAGTTCTCTGAATGTTATGATGTAACCTGTCAATAATAGGTAGATATACCCAGTGCTTTTTCTGTAAAAAAAAAAAAAGGTGCCGGAACTCACACACATCATACAACCTGCCTTGCCTACCCTACAAGGTTCCATCCAAAAAAGGTGCTGGAACTCCGTTCTGAGCGTTCTATGACAAAAAAAGCCGTGGATATACCTGTATATTAGGAGAAGTCTATACAAAAGTCCATCCAAATCTATACAAAATTATTCCAATGCATTACAGTTGGAAAAGCTGTTTGCAAAGCTAAAATTGCAAACAAATACCAGTAGTAGGTGACTTACCACAGTTCATTTAGGGACTACTCAAAGTTACAATGGTGCTGAAAAAAGATACTTGCAGAATCCCCGTAGTCACGTGATCAAAATTCAGATGCCTGGCAACTGGTTCATATTTATCACCATTGCTGTGTCCCAGGGTCATATGGTCCCCTTTTGCGACCTACTGACAAACAAAGTCAACGGGGAAACCAGATTCACTTAACAACCGTGTTACTAAATTAACAGCTGCAGTGGTTCACTTAACAACTGTGGCAAGATATGGGGCAAAACTCACTTAACAAATGTTTCACTTAGCAACATAAATTTTGGACTCTATTGTGATCATAAGTATTCATATTTAGGGAAGCATACATGACATGCAAATTTTATTCCAGTTTTTTAAATTGTTTTATTTATTCTTTGTTTATGTCCTCAAAAAATATTTGTTGCCTTGTCTAGGCATGGGGACTTGGAAGCCTTTTTAGGGAGTCATTGGGCTCTTCCTGAATTCATTTAGTCTTTTCATTTTTCTGAGAATTTTGAAATATTTTAAACTGTTCCTGAAACCTCAAAACATTTTCATGTCAAGCTCTAGACAAACTCTATAATATATTCAGTGGATATCTGACTTCTGCCAATTGGCATAACTGCATGGAATATTGTAGATGTAGAATTCTGAGCAATGATGAATGAATCCAGCTTCTTCTCTTTGAGAAAAAAATATGAATGACATACAATAGTACTGGGGCACACTGTCTAATTCTGCCCAAAGTGTAAGTATACTTGATTTATTACTTAAGAATGGAATGTGATTATAGCAGGGGATCTGACAATTGGTTCCAAGGAATCTGGTTTTGCATTTCTATTTAAGAAAGTTGGGAAGCTTTGCTGTTAAATCTCTATCCACATTAAAGGAGAAGACAAGTTCACATTTTTCATTTCATGCATTCAGATGACAGTTCTAGGACTGACAGACCATAAATGTCTGGGAAAGGCAATGTATAAAGTTGGGGCAATTGTTTATCACTAAGATAGTCTGTTTTGCTGGATACTGTTCATTATTGCTTCTGTAAAGGGAATATGAAGCTGAGTTATCTTTTTTAGTATGAATGCCTTCCAGGGTGGTTGGATTTCAACTTCCATAATTCCCGAAGACAAAAAACTTTTGGGGAGAGGTTAGTCTTCAATGAAGATGGTTCATGGCTCATCAAAACCTAAGTCAAGCTGAATAGAATAGAATAGAATAGAATAGAATAGAATAGAATAGAATAGAATAGAATAGAATACATTTTTGGCCAAATGTGATTAGACACACAAGGAGTTTGTCTCCGCTACAGAAGCTCTCAGTGTACATGCAAAACAACAGAGTAATAATAATCATACCAAAAAGGGAAGGTAATAGAAGAGATAAGAAGGATAATACAGCCTACATAAGGACAGTCCTGTGGGAATTAGGTGTTTAGCAGAGTGACGGCACAAGGGAAAAAACTGTCTTTGTGTCTAGTTGTTTTGGCATGCAATACTCTGTAGTGGCGTCCATACATACATACATACATTACATTTATAAGAGCCATGGAAAGATACATGCTCAGCATCACAAGACAAGATAGAAAGATCTGCACATGGATTATAGAACAAATGAAAATATACAATGCCATCAAAAGAGTAAAAGAATTGAAATAGGCTGGTCACATAGCAAGAAGAACTGATGGAAAGTGAACTAAAGCACTCATAGAATAGATTCCACTTGATAAAAAGTATCCACAAAAGAGACCTTGATCAAGATAGAGTGATGACATCAGCAAGTAATGCGAGTTCAACTGGCAAAAGAAACCTCAGGACCATATTGGTTGGACACATCAGAAGAGGCCTTCATCCTGCATTGGATAGACAATGGCTAGAATGATGATGATGATATATTACATTTGATCTTAACCAAAAGGCAGAGAGCAATATATATATTTAAAAATGCTTATTTTAATATTTTTTAAAATTTACACTTACTTTATTTGTTAAAATCTCATGATTTTTTTTCTATATTTTAAAAACTTTTTGGGGTTGTCGAGATCAGGGCTTTTTTTCTCATAGAACGCCCAGAACGGAGTTCCGGCACCTTTTTTGGATGGAACCTTGTAGGGTAGGCAAGGCGGGTTGTATGATGTGTGTGAGTTCCGGCACCTTTTTTTTTTTTTTTTAAAGAAAAAAAGCACTGGTCGAGATCATATTAGTTTCTGCCTCCTGACAGATATCATTTTGGTTTTCCATAAGTGGTCCTCCTTAGTTTAAATTTCAGTTTGACACAAATGCACAAACGTAGCTCTTAGGCTGCTACAACACTTGCATCATATGTCCTTTCCGATCTGAATCTTCCAAACTGTTCTATTTTGAACTTTATCTACGAAGCCCTCCACAGAATTTGTTTACAGTAAAAGATGGGAGACAGTTTTCGGATTTTTAAATCTGTTGGCTTCCACCCACAATTTAAAATGTTCCAACACTATATAACAGTTTAACATTGTCTTTTTCACAGTCTGGAGTCTGGAGTTTCCCCCCCCCCCAAAAAAAAATAATTGCAATGAAATTGGCTTCATAAGAGATGTATTTTAGTCACGCAGCACAGTATAACCTTTCCACCACAAAGTTTCTTTTTAACTGGCACTCTATTTATAGTTTGTATTACGAAGGCTTATCCTTCAGGCGCAATCTAACAAGGACTTTTTTTTTGGCCTCTTCTTGTGGGAATGGAACATCATGATAAAATTCCAGAATATTAGTACAACTTTCTAAAACATATATTATTTATTATAGACTTTGAGAAGAGTACAGCTTTTAAATATTCTTTTACCCCACTTCTTTATAAAGACTGATAGGAAAGCAGTTTTCCTAAATCATTTACTGTATGTATGCGTTGATCTCATTATCTCTGTAAATTGTGTGTGTGTGTGTTTTACTAAAGGAAGTTATTTGGGATCATGGGGAGGGCTTTGATGGGAATTCACTACTGGTTCCTGGTTGGAAAATGTAGCCTAGTAGTGAACCATATCTTCTGACCTTTTGTATCCCCAAGTGTGCCACATTTGACATGGTTTATTTTAATGGGTGGGAAAGGATTATTTCCCTTGACCTAGACTTCTTGAATGGCATAAAAACAAACATATAAGAATAACACACTGACAGGAAATTATTTATGTTTACTACCCCATCTGTACAGTGTCTCTAAAAGGCACATCAAGTATGACTGGAAAGGAAGAAACAAAACATCAATGAGATAATTGTGTTCCACAAAAATGGGCAACCAAAACAGTTGTGATGAGGAAGTTAATAGTAACAGTATAACAGAGTTGGAAGGGAGGATCTAGTCAACCCTCTGCTCAGGGAAGAGACTCCATACCATTCCAGAGAAATGGCTGTCCAATCTCTTCTTCAAAATCTCCAGCGTTGGAGTTTACAGCTAGCTTTGGAGATATTAAAATTAGAGACAGAAGTATAATACCATACAATCTTTTCTGTCATACTATTACCCCTAGAATGCAGGCATAGCATCCAATGAAGCTAAATTGTAGGAGATTCATGACAGATAAAAGGGCAGTACTTCTTCACATTTCATATGGTTGCCCTCTGGAATTTACTGTCACAAATGCTGACCAGAAATTACAGCACAACTGTGTAATGAAGCCTTGAAAAAGCAGCTCAGCAAATGCAACTGTGCATATGCCAGTCATCTCAAGCATATAATTATCTAAGGTAGTTAAGGAAAGAGAAATAAAGTAATTTTATAATTAATAGAAATTCATTGGAAGTTAGGGGAAATAGGACAATGAGATAATTTCTTTTCATGTTGGGAATTAACAAAAATTCTCTGCCAATAAAGTTTTCTCTTTATGTAATTATCATCTTCCTTTTTTCCAATATCAAACCTGGTGGTCCATTGCCTATCAGATTAGTAGTGAAACAGTGCCACCCAATGACAAGCTTGTGATCTCAGTGCTGAGGGTATGCAAAAATATGTTATCTTCTGTACACATATTAGCTAATGTTACATACCTGCTATTAAATACATTAGCTTTTGCCTAAAGTCTTAGCAGTCAAGCAAAAATTGATTATAGGGTGCCCAGGTGCCACAAAATGTTAAACAGAATAAAAGAAAAATGGATAATAATTGGCTTGAATCCCTTTTGCTTCTCAGGCTCCTTCCAGTTGTATTGGATTACAAATTGCATCAATTCTCAAAGTATCTGTTTGGAGAAGGTGTTTTATTCTAGAGGCAGCGATAAGAACTAAAAGTAGACAGACAGAAACTTTATTTCAGTCACTGACCAATAAAAGTACATTCAATAAAATGAACAATAGAAAACTATCCTCTATCAGCAAGAATTATTAGCAACCATTTGTGGGTGAAGCTCACACACAAGATAGCAAAATTTTGCTACTTTTAGAGAAATACATTTATCTTTATTGTTTAACAAATGGATGCAAATGAAAGTTATCAGAGTGCCCTGGAAATTTAAATAAAAGAAGGATAATCAACTAGTGGTGAATGTCCCTGTAGAATTGACAAGTACTGAAATGAGGTACACTGTGAATGGAAAATCTTCACTTCACACAAAGTAGTTTCTTCCCATTTTTCCGAAATATATCCCTTTGTTTTTATTTAATATATATATATATATTAAATTTATATGCCACCCATCTTGCCTAGAGATGACTCCAGTTGGCTTTTAACAGTAAAAACAATAGTATAAAACAGTAACATAGTAAGATACTGAATATTAACATTACAATTAACTAGGATGTTTAAGGAAGGGAGAAAGGTGTAAAAAAGGGGGAGGTAGAATGTTTTCCCAGTCTATTACCTACCTCCAGTATGACAGGCCCCCATCAGGGCCCCAGGCCAATTGGCAGAGTCATGTTTTCAGCCCCTACAGAAAGCCAAGTGGATGGGTGTGGATCTCACCTCAAGGGAAATGATGTTCCAGAGGCTAGAAGCCATGGCAGAAAGTGCTCTTCTCCTCGACCCCACCAGTCAGAATTCCATAATCAATAGTGTTTGCATCATGCCCTTTCTACTTGTGTGAGTGGGCGGGCCAACTCCCTTTGGGGTGAGATGATTCCTCAAGCAAACTGGACCTATGCCATAAAGGGTTTTAAAGGTAATAATCAACACCTTAAATTGGATCTGGAAGCAAATTGGCAATCAGGGCAGCTCACACAACAACATTGTCACATGGAGCACCCTAGGGGCCCCAAGAACTGTCTGTATGGCTGCATTCTGTTCCAGCTATAGCTTACAAATAGTCTTCAACTGTAGCCTCCTATAGGGTTCATTGCAGTAGTGCAGTTTTTACAGTTATATAGCATGCAACTAACTCCAAAGCCCAGTCCTGCTGATGTTGCATAATGTGAAGGGTGCAGAGAGGGAGGAAGAGATTGTAGAAGATTGTAGAAAGAAATGTTGTCCTTTCTTACCTCCTCCTTTTCCTTGGCTTCCTAACACCTTGCAAGCCCCTAGTATACTACAAATTTATGTTGACTGAAGTGCATTAATTTATTATGATTTTGAATTTTCTCATCTGCAACATTTTGGAAAGTAGATTTATCAATTGGGGTATCCCAAAGGTACTTTTCAAAAAGCAACAGGACTTCCTTGGGTTCCCCCCCCCCCCTTGAAAACGTTTCACTTCTCATCCAAGAAGCTTCTTCAGTTCAGCTTCAGCTTCTTCTTGGATGAGAAGCGAAATGTTTTCAAGGGAAAAAAAATCAAGAAAGTCCAGTTGCCTTTTGAAAAGCATCTTTGAGACAACCATGACCTGGATGATTGAAAACCAGGAAATTAAAACTGGTCCTCAAGCCTATTTGAGTAAACAAGGAACACACAAAACTGTATCAGAGAGCAATTGGAACCTTAGTAGAATTCAGCTACACTTACCTTCTATTTGCTGGGATCTAAGCTGTAATATAGAGAGCCAGTTTGGTTAACAAGAAACAAGGAGACTATGAGTCTACTTCTGCCTTAGGCACAGGGTCTGCTGGTGACTGTGGGTCAGTTCTTGTCTAAGCCCTAGGAAGAAAACAATGGTAAAACACTGCAGGGACCTGTCAACACAGCAGGGACCTGTCAATACTGACTTGAACACACACACACACACACACACACACACACACACACACACACACACACACACGAGCCACAATATATTGACTTACCAAATACTCTCTAAATGAGAGATACTGGCTTGCATTGAGTGTGCTCAGGGTAAAACTGGATATTTGTTGTGCTTGAAACATTGGATAAATGTGCCAAAACTAACTAACACTGTCCTTAACAAGGAATGTTGCAAGTGACACAAGTAAGACTTGGGTTGGTAATCAAATTGACTCTTTCCTTATTTTACTAAAGAATTTTCAAAATTACATTGAGTTTAAAAAAACCAACAAACTAGAGATGGAGGCTTCTAATTTACATTAAAAGTAACAAATCTGATGCCCTTTGACTACATTTCCCCCATTCAAACTAGAATATTTTGCTCTGTATAGCTCTGAAAAAGAACTTAATTTTCATTTATTACCCAAAACTCTTTAGGTCATGACATGGTGGGATTGTGTTGGTAAGGAGATTGTTAGGGATAAGCTGTAAGAAGTAGCCACGGCTGTGCAGAATGCCTGTCTGGATTTTCAAAAAGAAGGATTAGCATGTCTAATTAAGAAACATTACCTGTTATTTAAGCTTTATCTGCATCTGTGCTTTGATTTCCAATATGAGGCCTTTTCCAATATTTTTCATCTAGGCTGTGATTCATAAACACTCATAAGTAATTGCTATTGATCCCCTGGGATTCCAGGAGCAGATGGATTTCAGGACTAAAGTGAAGTGATTTGGGATTTTTTTTTCCAGTATCAACTTAGAGTCACAAGCTTCTGGCCACAAGGATGTATACAATTTTGTTTAAGGTCAAGCTGGCTTTACTTTACTTTTGTTTTTAAAGGCTATCCTACCACAAAGGATTTGTTTATTTTGAATTTTGCTAATGCACTTCTTAACTGGTATGAGATGATTGGGAGCATTCATCTGTGTTTCTTCTGTTTATTACATTTGACATATAATTTTGAACATCACCATTTCTATTAAGTTTGTGTCTTACTCATTTGCTGCTATAAAGACACAACATTTAAAGAGTTGGATCACTGCTGCCTTTTTTCACAGAGCTGAATTTCAGTCAACTTGAAATAATGGGCAAACAAGCTTGCTTTTTTTAAAAAAACAAAACAAATCAATAATAGTGCACATCAGCCAGGTAAATTGTTGTTTATATCTGGATATAATTAAAGTATATAGCTCAGTATGTAATTTTGACTGGGTTATGTCCTTTGTTTTCAAGTACATATAGGGTTAAATGAAAATTTTGTTGTGATTCATTTTGTTGCCCTTATCAACAAGACCCCTACCTTGCAATTTTAATAATGCATTATTGTTAATCTAGTCTTGTTTACAATAAAATATACATCCAAATTATTTTATTTAATCAAATTCCATTTTTTTTAAATTTCACTCGTAGACCAGAATAAGATAATAAAAGCAGTCAGGATTATAGTCATTCCAGTAATAACAACCAGATATAGGAGATATAAAATAAGAAAAATTCCTACTGCATTTCTACTGCAATGGCATAACATTCCAGCCCTAAGATCTACATATGGAAACTTGATTAATATTAATACTAAAACTGTAAAAAATTATTAAGCATACCACTTGGTATATAAAATAACAAAAATAATATAAACAATAATATGAATATGTAAGAACATAGGAATGGTCCTTATATAATTTTCTGATTCTTGGCAGAATCAAATCCTGACAAATTTTATTTGCTATTTTCACAAAACAGCAATTTATGCAGAAATGATATTCTGAGAGTAATAAATGGTCATAGAGTTGGCCTTTCTGAGTTGGCAACCTTTAGAATACTGGAGAAATAAGAATATTTAAAATATCTTTATAAAATACTAAAGTAGAACATGATTGTCATTTTCAACATGCCCAGATTAACAAGACCATAAATGTTCCAAAAAGTTGCAGGAACTGCCTTTTGAATCAGCCAACTGAAAAATACAACAAGGTAAACATCCTTCTGTGTTTAAAACTTTCAGTTATGTAAGATATGCATCGGGTGATATTATATGTCTACCACTGTCAGGAAAAGAAAGAATTGGCACAACTTAAATTAGCCACGTTATGCCCAACATTTGTTGCTTATGAATAGAAGTAGCCTAATACTATCTCTAAGTCAATGAGTAGAAGAGAGAGAAAGATGTACAGATATTAAACCACCATCAGTGATGGCTTCCATACACACTGGAATCCATCATCTAAAGTTAAAGAAACTAGTTGTGAAGGAAAAAGCTCATCCATTGGCTGAACATGTAGTACATACTCATAACCTAACTGGCACATTTATTACAACTGTTGGATCGCGCAGGCAGTAAGACACGAGTCGAGTGACAGTCAGCTCTTGGTTTATTGGCAAGGCATAAAGTAAATCCGGACTGGCACTCTGGGCCAGGGGAGCCCTCTTTTATGGGATTCCCCTGGCTTGTAATCACACAATTCCATTGGCTGGCAAGACCCTGTTGCTAGTTAGCCAACCAGCAACGGGCATGAAACTGTATGCAGATGGAGAAGAGCAATCACCCTTAATGGGCGATCAATGGTGAAAGGCAATCACCCTTAATGGGTGATCAGGATATGCATAGGGGATTAAGGGGGGGGGAATACAAAGAACACAACACCCCTCCCCTCAAAGTTCTTGCTATCGTCCTTGGTGAATAGTGGTTACATAGTCCTTCAGATATGTGGGAGGCCGATGCCCTCGCGCTGATCG
>NW_015386452.1:51526-108453 GCF_001527695.2 Protobothrops mucrosquamatus | reverse complement strand
GGAACCGACAGTTTGCTCGTGTGTGGTTCCCCAGACACCCTGGACACTCGAGGTCGTCCCGCTCGTCTCGCCATGCTCGCTGCTTCCGGCTGGTAGCGGTGCGATGGACGGTCTCTTCCTCACCGGCCTCGTCCGATTCGGTGGCCTCCGGATCGGGGGTTGGCTCGCGATGGGTGCGATGGATGTCACCCCGTCTCATTTCGGTGGCCGTGGATTCGGACTCTTCTGCGGCGAGGGCCTCGTCTAGTGCTTCGCTGAGGGTGAGACTTTGCCGCACGATGAGTCGCTTCTTCACGTGCTCGTCCCTCATACCCATGACGAGTCGGTCCCGCAGCATATTTCCCAGGGCGACGAACTCGCATCGGGCTGCGATCGATCGGAGCTCTCCGAGGTACTTCCTGATGGGTTCGCCCACCCGTTGTCATCGGTTGTAGAAGCGGTTCCGTGCGACTAGGAACCCTTCGGAGATCCCGTACTGACCAGCCAGCAGACGTTGGATATCTGCCCAAGGGGTGTCGTCGATGCTGGCTGGAGCGACCAAGGAGCGGGCCACGTGGTAGACCTCGTCTCCGCAGTTTGCGAGGAATAAAGCCTTCTTCTGATCCCCGGGAATGCCTTTTTGCCCATTCCCGACCAGGTGTAGCTCGAATCTTCCCATGTAGGCGTCCAGTCGTTCGTTTTTGGGTTGAATGCCGGTAGGGAAGACGAGAATTTCGGGGTGGAAGTCATCTTGGAGTCGCGGATAGTTTCTTGCTTCGGAAGGCTGCGTGGAGGAGCTCTTGCTTCGAAGTAGATTGCTTGCCACGAGGCTGCCCTTGTCGTGCAGTCTTACTGGGATCCCACCCTCGTCGCCAGTGTTGGATCGCGCAGGCAGTAAGACACGAGTCGAGTGACAGTCAGCTCTTGGTTTATTAGCAAGGCATAAAGTAAATCCGGACTGGCACTCTGGGCCAGGGGAGCCCTCTTTTATGGGATTCCCCTGGCTTGTAATCACACAATTCCATTGGCTGGCAAGACCCTGTTGCTAGTTAGCCAACCAGCAACGGGCATGAAACTGTATGCAGATGGAGAAGGGCAATCACCCTTAATGGGCGATCAGGATATGCATAGGGGATTAAGGGGGGGGGNGGGGGGGGGAATACAAAGAACACAACAACAACCACTTGAAAATGCAAGCAAGCAATTATGACATACTTAGACTGGGTTCAATGCCAAGTGACAGAGTCAAGAAAAAAGCCAACCTGAGTTTTCTGCCTTTTCAAGTTTTCTGAAATAAACTTGGAATTGCCTCATTCTAGCCAACAGTTGGGTTTGAGTGCAGACTACATTAAGCAGTCATGGATGCATGTATGTGTAAACTTGGGAAGTGCAATAATTTTTCTATTTATTACCAGAGGGTACCTGATTGCACAGTATGTTGTTATTATGGTTGCAATTGCATTAATTGGGGGAAAAGAGAATTTCTCTGTTCTTTTGAAATGGCAAGGATCTACTGTATATGGTTGCAACTGATGTTGCCCATGTGCACTTTAGTTATATGCACCATACTTACATAGGAGGTTTCCTTTTAATAATTTGGCTCTTCTGATTGATCCATGACTTTCACCTTGCCTGCCTTTTATGTTTCTTAGTTTTAATCTAATTTTTAATTGAGTTTTAAAGAGTTAATTATTAGGTGCATATTTATTATTGTATTTTGTTTATTGGCTGTATTATTTGGTTGCTTTAATTATGTGAATGCTATTAAATGAATGAATGAATGAATAAATGAATAAATGAATGAATAAATGAATGAATAAATAAATGAATAAATAAATAAAACTTATGTGCTGCCTGATTCTCAATGGCTTTGGGCAGCATCCAAGAATCAAACAAAGAAACTAAACTTGAAGGTCATACTATGCTTAAGTACTGCTAGCTACCTAAGATAGGTTGCAGGGCCATGTCACATTGATTGATAAAAAGAGTTTCAGAGTTTCCCTTAAGTCAATTTGATCCTTTGTGTTCTTGTAGTAGGATTCTACTATCCTCAATAAGACTGCAGCTAGTGCAATAGCTAACACTGGGCATGGACTTAAGCAGGAACCATGAATCCAGAAGGATACCCAAATTGCAGACCTGCTTCTTCATGAGTAGTGCCTACCAATTATGAAACAATGTTGGTGGCAATGGAGACTGCTAATGTACAAAATGCAAATCTGACTCAGGTTCAGATTCATCCTAATCTTGGGAGATCAATTTACATCTGGACCAAGTGTAACTTCTAAGGATTCTCAAGGGTAACGCCATATGGAATACATTGCAATAGCTCAAATGGGAAGTGACCAAGATATGGACAACAGTGAACACGGTCTTCTGATCCAGGAATGAGAACAACTGATACACAGATGGATTTGTGCAAAAACTTCTAAGGCATAAATGGCAAGTACTCCTTGACCAGTTGCTGAGAGTCCAGGAAGACTCCCATACTGCACACCAGTTCTGTTTGGAGGAGTGCTATCCCATTAAGAACTAACGATGGAAATTCCCTGGATTCAGATGGCCCCCAAATCCATAGCTGCTATGGTTAAAACTGACACTATCTCATCCATTCATAAGGAGATAGCTTATTGATGGAAGAAGACAGAGGAGACCAGAGGAAGAATTGACATCTGTCACACATGAAAGATCAGGATCACATGTAAAGTTTCAATTGAACTTATTTGTTACTAATCAAAGGAAGCTAAACTAATGGTTAGCACTACCTTGGCCCTGGATAAGGGTCAATGGAGTTCAAGAGGGATTGGACTTAGTCCATTTGTGGCTAAGTCCATTTGTTGACTCCACCCTCAATTTCTGCTCCTCTTTTCCTACAACATCTGACAGTTAAGGGTATAATATCACCAACATGCTGACAATACCCAATTGTACCTTGCTACCTCAGACTAGGGTGGATGTTGTTAACATTTTTTCCTGTGTCTGGAAGCTGTAGAGCTTTGAATGCAAAGATCTGGTTGAATCTGAATGTGAGACTGAGTTGCTGTTTGTACATTGTGAATTCTCCATTGTCTCCAATATTGTTTTTTAATTCACAGGCACTACCCATGAAAGAGTAGTCTGCAATTGGGGTGTCCTTTTGGATTCATGGTTTCTGCTTAAGTCCATGCCCATGACTTAAGCTGGTGCACTAATTGCAGCCTTATTGAGAGTAGTGCAATCTAACCACAAGAAAACAAAGGATCACTTTGACCTCTCATTGCTGGAAGCATTTTCAAGCAACACAGAAAACAGAGAGAGTTACTGAGATCAGCCTCATCAGGACAAAGTGGTGTGCTTGAAGTACACTGTAAACTAAAGTTGGAAAAATGTCTAAGATAAAAACCACTACCATGTGAATATTCAGCGGATTTCCCCAAATACCATTCCACAATTTCCAGGACACAAGGCCGTTCATAATTTCTTTATTATCAGTATATAAATATTCTACAGTACTTTATTATAAAAAATTATGAATATTAAATTATAAATCAGAGGATACTATTGGAAAAATAAATATTATACTGTTTGAATTAGAGGGTATTATAGAGGATAAATATTGTTACGAATGAAGGTAAATATATGTGACCCAGGATTATGTTGCAGAATCCTGTGTGCTTTGGGCTTGCGTAGTATTTATGCAGTGCCTGGTTGTGTGGGGCTTTTTAGTTGTTGATTGGGGTGTTGATGGCTGGCTATTAAGTAATTGGCAGTTGTTTCCTTGTGCTGCCAAGCCCTCTGCTCCTAAGTACTTGATAAGCTGGTGGTAAATCAAAACTCCTGTTGACTGACAAAGGGTCTGTTTCTCAGGCTTCAATCATAATGAATAGCCCTTGAATAGCCCACAGCACACATTCTGCTAGAGAGAAGTTCCCTGAGGATGGGTTCCAGCATGAGTCTGAAAACTCAGAAGATTAAACCTCTTGTCCAGGGACTGACCCAGACTGGATCCTGCATAAATATTGTTTGTTGCTAAAAATAAACAATGTATGATTCTTCTGATAGACTACAAAACCTATTTTTATTACTGTACTACAAAATAATTTGATAAAATATAAATTGGTGCATTTTCATTAAGGATGCAATCCTTTGGTTCCTGGGATAGCATATCTATGCCTGTAGAAATGTTAAATTTGAATTTAGTGAAAGAACTCTGAACTAAGATGGAGAGAGTTGCCATTGGGTTCCAGATTCTTTGCCAACCCTCAGTGTTCAAGTTTGAAAAGTATGGAAATTAACGGCCCTGTGAAGTTCAAAAAGGTCATCCTGAAGACTCAATAGGGGAGCAGGGCACACATAGCTTGAGGGTTATAGATTTTCTGCCCTACTCACAATAGATGGGAAAGTTTTGAACAGCATTTAGACAGTATGATTTATTTTATTATTTGCATGGGAAATGGATGTGTTCCATAATAGAAGAAAGGTTAAAACTATGCATGTCACTGATTCCTTATTTTATTTCTTTATTACAATTAAGTGTACAGTATATCTGATCAGAATAACTGCCCTCCCAGATTACTTACATGAAATGAAAACGATTGCCATAGAAGTATAAAAAGTAATATTTAAAAATAAAGAAATGAGTAGAGTCTTTCCATAGTGCAATTCAAGTGTTGGATGTTTTTTCCTTCTTCTCCCTTCTGACATGCTTCTTGAAGAGCATTGGAGCATATTAGGACAAGAAGCAAAGAATTCAGCTGAGCAGGCATCTGTAGGCACCTATCTTCCCAAATAAGTTAATTGAAAACCAAATAGTGCCATGTTTTGTTATAAATTTAAATCTAGCCATGTGGAAGATATCTAAGTAAGGATCTAATAGATGATTTGGGGAAATAAAAATATTTATTTTGAGGCTGATTTTCAATTTTAAAAAGATAAACAAACAAAAAGTTAATTTGCAACTTTGCAGTGTTTGCATTCCACTGCTCTAAAGACAAGAAGAAAACTAGTTTTTTCAAGATTCATTGTCATTCCTTCCAGCTATTTTTTTCAGCCAACTGTTTTATTTTACTATGTTTACATTTATTATTCTCATGGAAATTCTATATCTCTGTTACTTTAACCAATCTTCTTCAACCTACTGCTTTCTAGTTACCAAGTTAACCTTATCAGTAGAATTTCCAAGAGCTGGTAGAACAATATACAATAACTGAAGGAAATTAGTTGGGAAAGATTACTTTAAATTCTAGCATTCACTCATTTAGCTCTCTTTTTCAAATATTTATGGGACTACCCTCCTACAGAGGTTTAGATTGAACTGCCAATTTAGACTGACAGGTCAGTTATTTCTCACCAATCTCCTAGCCTTCAAACCCCAAACAACAATCCTATATTAAGTTCCTGGTACAGGCAAAAGTGAAGTGTTCCTTCATGTATGCTAAAAGTTAGGAAAATGGGAAAGATTACGTGAACAAATAAGAAAAAGTCATGCTTAAACATTATGCATTGATACTGAACAACTGGGGAAGAGTTGACTTCATTCTAAAAATGTTCTGAAAACTATAAGTTCTCTTGACTCTTGAAAGTGGTGCTTGATTTTGTAGTTGTGTATGGACTGCAGCTGTAAATCTGTGCATGTCAAAAAGTTTAATACTGCTGGCTTTATGACAGAGCTGCAGTCAGAGATGACCCAGGAGCTAAGCCGGGTTGGAGTCAAAGCCAAGGAACAGTACAGCATATCTAAGGAGAACTCACTGATCAAGAAAGAATGCTGCCTGTTTTTGGGAGGAGCTTACAGCCAACTTGGGCTGTAAGACAGTCTTTGTTGACCAAGACGTTCTAAGTGCAGTGCTTATAAAACATCATAGATGGGAAAGAGTGCCTGAACACAGGCACTCTTATCCTAGTAGATCAGTCTTTCTCAACCTCAACAACCTCAACAACAAAAGATATGTGGACCAGCTCTCAGAATTTCCCAGTCAGCATGCTCCAGATATTACAATTTCTAGCATACAGTGTTTCTCAACCTTGACAATTTTAAGGCATGTGGACTTCAATTCCCAGAATTCCACAGCCAGCAATGCTGGCTGTGGAATTCTGTGAGTTGAAGTCCACATGCCTTAAAATTGTCAAGGTTGAGAAACACTGCTTTAGGAGACTGGCCAGACCTTCTGGAAGTATAATTCAGCAATATTGAGGATCACAGCTTTTCTAAATCAGTATTATCTGGTGATGTACTTCAAGGTTTCATATATATAAATGATTTTGGAGATGTTGAAAGTAGGTCCCTTTGCAGACAAGGTATGAAATGTATCACAGAATTGCATCTCTTTCTTTAAATGCAGGAAATTATCAATTGAGTTAAAAAATGGAATTTCCAATGTATTTGATGTGAAAAGAGCCACATTTCTGAATCTTTCTAGCCACTCTATGTTATTAGAACATATGGATCCTACTCTCAGGTCAAGGTTACCCCTGCAATTTCTGTTACTTATCTAAGATGAAAGCAACTTGTTTATTAATCAAATGTATATAGCCAGCCATCTCATGAGAAATGACTCTGGGCGGCTAGAGATTTTTGTTTTGTGTTGGTTGTGATACAATGCAGTTGCTCCTGCTAAATCTCCTGCTATATCCATCTGTGCTTTCACTACTTAATATGCCAATAAGAGTAGAAGAAATATATTTATGGGACATCTGTCATATGGTATGCATATGTGCTGCAGCATTTACTTTTTATTTACTGGCATACAGCTTTGCCAAACAATAACTCTTAAACCTTATTCCCACATTACCTCCTCTCTGAATAGAAATCTATTTTACATAATTTTAAAATCATGTATTATTTTACTGGAAGAAAACTAATCTAAACAATGCAAGGATATTTATAAAACAAACAAAAACATCTAGTTTGTAGAAGTACAATCTGAGCTGTATTTTCAGCTTTTGTTTACTGTGTGCCAAAAATAATACTGTGCTCTTACATGTTATTAATCAATTCTACTTTTTGTTTTTAATTATGTTTATCCTTTAGCTAGTTTAAAAATAAAATACTTTATTCATGTATTCATCCAACCTTCATTTTTACAAAGAGCAATGTCAAAGATGGCTAGGAAACGTTAGATATAATGAAAACCACAGAATCCAAAGGGAAATGTTGTGTGTTAAAACCATAACTTTAGCACCACCACTGAGAACAGGAGGAGGAGGAGGAGGAGGAGACTAGAAAAAGGTGCTTTTTCAGGAGCTTCTTCAGCTCTGACTAGATAATGGGGAATGGAAGGATCTAGTCAGAGCTGAAGAAGCTTCTTGGATGAGAAGCGAAACATCTTCAAAGAAAAACAAGAAAGTTCCAGTAGTCTCCTGAAAAAGCACCTTTGGGACAACCATGATCCAGATGACTGAGAATCTCTATAGACATTTAGAAAAAGTGTGAAAATATTATTTCAACAGCTAAATAAATAAATGCTACATAATTACTTTTAACAGATTTCAACTTTGCATCTTGCTCTACCAGTCAGACCTTAGAAAGAGCTGTGGTAGTGCAGTGGTTAGAATCATATTGCAGGCTGACTCTGCTCACTGCCAGTAGTTCAATCCTGACCGGCTTAAAGTTGACTCAGCCTTCCATCCTTCTGAAGTCGATAAAATGAGGACCCAAATTGTTGGGGGCAATATTCTGACTCTATAAATGTTTTAGAGAGTGCTGCAAAGCACTATGTAGTCTAAGTCTAAGTGCTATTGCTATTACTATGAAAGTCAAGACCATTTCTTTTTTACATTCGTACACTTCTGGCCACCAAAGTGAGTCCAAGTCCTATCTATGAGGATATTTTTTCATATTATATGTATTACACATTAAACTTTAATATAATGCTTTAGTTTGAAGAAGACTTGATCAAATCAGATCATCAAATGGAACCTTTGAATGAAATCACTGAATTGATATGACACAACAAATCAAACAAGCCCCATAAGATGGCTTTGAAAAGGTTCAAAAGTGATGTGCAGATCCTCTGGATTTTCTAGTACGTTTTGGCTTTGTGTCATCCCAAATATTTAACATTGCTAAATCCCCTTTAGCAATGTTACAATATTTGAGACAACAGAAAGCCAAAACCTGGATGGGCTACCTGGTATTATCACAAGTAAACAACCAATGAGTTTTATCAACCTTGCAAACCCTGTTTACCAGATGGTTTGTGCAAGTGTTTCACTGCCCTTTGTGTCTCAATCTTCTGTTAGAATCTTTAAAGGGAGTTTCATTAAGCAGGAGCAAAGGAGAGATATGATTTATTCTGTTGTTCTTTTTAAATCTGGTTTATGCTATGATCCTCTCCAAAATCTATATCATTTTATCTTTATTCTTCTCTAGCTCTCTAGCTCTCAATCTATCTGTCTGACCTATAGCATGATCTTGGTAGGTCTCCATGTCCAATTTATTTGCAGTTCTTCAGCTCTTTTACTGTCCCTTTCCATTCCCATACATTCTTACTGCAGTTTCCTTTAAATAACCATTATTAGTTTTTATTGTCTGTCACAGCCTATTTGTTCACCCCCTTCCTCCAGTGAATAAGACTATGTCCTACTGATAAACAATTTCAATATGATTTAATGTCCTTATATCATACTATATACATAATAGTGATAACATACATACATACCTCTCAGACCTTTTAAAAATATTGCATAAGCATAATTTCTAAAACAGGCTAACATTATATGGTTCAATTTAGGGTGTTAGAGTCTTCAAAAATTAATGACAATTTAATCTTAAAATAAATTTTGAAGGTTGTTTTTAAGTTAGAGTGTCTTGGTTTCTGTGCAACTTTGTTAGATAATTTGGAATCCTTTTTGTATTTGCTATTGCTATTAAAAGAGGAGCAGGAGGTCATTTAAATTTAAATTGAAAGTGGATCTTGGTTTATTTACACTCCTCTGTATTCTGGATTGAAAATGCTCAGTTAGGATAAATTCATATTGAAGCACAACTTAAAAGAGTTTCTCTTCTAGCTATAATGTGCAGTTGTTATGGCCAACAATGCATATTAATTAAGGAATGTAATTAATGAGGTGCCTTTGCCTCCTATAGCACTCACAGATTCACTCCACTACCAATCCACTGACTTTTTATAAAATAAAATAAATAGAAAGCTTGGCATGCTACAGATGTCTTTGTGGCAATGATTTCTAATTCCTCTCTGGGCTTACAGGGTAGCAAACATCATTCCAAAGTGTAAACGTACCTTCTAAAAATGGCTATTTTAAAAAGAGGCAGATATTATGGTTGTTATCAAACTGTTTAATCATATGTGTCCCAACCCACAATAGTGATTTCCCAACCCCCTAGTGATTTCATTTATTTTGTTATATGATCTTTCTGGGCATTTGCCACATCTAATGATGCCATAGACCTAGTGTTAAACTGGTCCCCAAATAAAGCAAGTTGACTCCGACTTGACTATTATAGCCACAAAATTCACAAACAGAAATTTAGATAGAGATGTGTCTCTACAAGGTTCTTCTATGGCATGTTAAATTCAAGCAAATATTGTAGGAAGCATATTAATAAGTTCAACTATTCACTATAGCTCCATTAGCAAATTTATGACAACTTCCCAACATAATGGCAATTTGGGTTCTTTAAAACATTCAGGTGTAATTTAAACTTCCATGCAATCTATATAGGTCAAAGGAAGAAAGGTAATTTTTTATGCTTTTGCTTGGATAAAATTGCCTCTTCTAACTCTTAATTAACAGCCCATTTGACATGGTTGTAAAGTATGCTCATTCTAGGCTGCCAAACATCATATTTCAAACCTATCTACCTTGATATTTTAGACAAGTTAAAATATGTTTTACTAATAAAACATGAACATATTTTACTGACAAAACAAGCACTTATAGTTCAGTCAGCAATAAGGCTGGCCAATATTTAATCATCTTTTGAGACAAGGGGAAATGCTTATATTAATTTTTAAAAATATAGGGTTGGAGATTTGCCACTTTGTAAGACCAGATTGAGCAAATTCATTTGGATTTAAGTAGATAAACATTTCTGGGCTCATTTGCTTGTTTTGGGTAAGCAAACTGTATTATTGTTTGTATTTTAGACTGTTAGATGATGTCAGTAAACCACCCACGAATCTTTTTCAGGATGTTTACAAGGATATCAGAAAATCTGATCAAAATCACTGTTGGGTTTCAAGACACCCAGCACACATACACATTACTTTATCAAAATCAAAATGTTGAATATTGAATACCAGATTGGAGAATATATGGCTTTGGGAAGTTGTACTAGTCAAAGTAGCTTGAAAGTGATGTAGTAGTTAAACTGTTTTATTTAGCTATAGCTACAATTACAAACATAAAATACAGGGACAGCTTTAGCTATAGACTTTAGCTTTGATATACTATAGATAAATATAAACAAGGTACATACAGATTCTTTCTCTATCTCATTAAAACCAATGTTACATATAATTGTTTTTACAGTGTGAGATTGGGTTAATTAATAAGAATGATGTGGTGGCCTAATGCTGAAGACTCTCGCCTCCCACTTTGAAGGTTCAATCCTAGAAAGCGGCAGATGTTTCTCTCCTAGGGCACAAAGAAAAAAATCTGCAAACTCCATGTAGGTGTCAGGAAAGGCATCCAGCCACTAAATTCTCAGCTCCATCCAATCGCCCCACTTTATCATGAATTAAGGGCTTACAGGGTCATAAAAGGGAGTTTATTGGGTTAATTAACAACTATAGTTTGTAATAGAAATAAGAACCTATGGTCATGAATAACATATTAGTTGTAGACTAATTAGTGATCTTATCTATCTATCTATCAAGTAGACTACTACTTGATAAGATAGAAAAATGTGGATTAGACAGCATCACCACCAGATGAATTCGTAGCTGGCTGACCAGCCATACTCAACAAACGGTCCTCAATGGAACTTCATCTACATGGAGGGAAGTGTATAGTGGCAGGGCTCTGTTCTGGGCCCAGTGCTCTTCAACATCTTCATCAATGTTTTGGACAAGGGGATAGATGGGGAACTCATCAAATTTGCAGATGACACCAAGCTGGCAGGAATAGCCAACACTCCAGAAGACAGGCTTAAGATACAGGAGCATCTGGACAGACTTGAACACTGGGCGCTATCTAACAAAATGAAATTCAATGGTGAAAAAAGTAAGGTTCTACATTTAGGCAAGAAAAACCAAATGCACAGGTATGATATAGGTGGTACCTTGCTCAATAGTAGTAACTGTGAGAGGGATCTCGGAGTCCTAGTGGACAATCACTTAAATATGAGCCAGCAGTGTGCTGCAGCTGCCAAAAAAGCCAACACACTGCTAGGCTGCATTAACAGAGGGATAGAATCAAGATCACGTGAAGTGTTAATACCACTTTACAATGCCTTGGTAAGGCCACACTTGGAATATTGCATCCAGTTTTGGTCACCGCGATGTAAAAAAGATGTTGAGACTCTAGAAAGAATACAGAAAAGAGCAACAAAGATGATCAGGGGACTGGTGGCTAAAACATATAAAAAAATCGGATATGTCTACTTTTAATGAAGAGAGGATGAGGGGTGACATGATAGCAGTGTTCCAATATCTCAGGGGCTGCCACAAAGAAGAGGGAGTCAAGCTGTTCTCCAAGCACCTGAAGGCAAGACAAGAAGCAATGGATAGAAACTAATCAAAGAGAGAAGCAACCTAGAACTAAGGAGAAATTTCCTGACAGAACAATTAATCAGTGGAACAATCTGCCTCCAGAACCTGTGAATGCTCCAACACTGGAAATTTTTAAGAAAATGGACATCCATTTGTCTGAAGTGGTATAGGGTTTCCTGTCAGAGCAGGGAATTGAACTAGATAACCTCCAAGGTCCCTTCCAACAACAACAACAACAACAACAACATCATCATCATCATCATCATCATCATCATCATCATCATTATTATTATTATTATTATTATTACTGTTGTTGTTGTTCTCTGAAGCTTTTTGGATGTGGCCACAGATTGATTAAACAGCTCCCCTACTGCCATCCTCAGCCACTATCTCCTCCTGTACATTTTTTCCTTGTAGCAACAATGTCCTTATAATGCTACAAGAGCCTCAGATGAAGTCATTTTGATGATCATCTCAAAGCAGTGTCTATAGGGCAATCAGCAAGAAGTCATCTTACAACAGGCACCATATAAATACCACACACAGAACAGACCAAAGCACAAAGAGACGTTCCCTGAGATGGGAGCTCCAGCATGAGTCCAAAAGCTTGGAAGACAAAACCTCTGATTCTGGTGACCGATCCAGACTGGCTCCTGCAACGTTATCCTGGGACAACCATATTCACCTTCATTTGCAGAAGGATGTATTTATAACTGAAAGCTAGGAAGGTCTGAAGACAGATATCTGCTTGAAGATTTGGGGAGGGGAGGAGTGGAAAGTTAATTCAGGACGGTTTACAGATTAGCTAGAAAATCAATTCTATCTGTCAGCATCTCCTCTCCCTATCCCAAGGTCATTCCCAAATACTATTACATCCTGTACTGCAACCTGTATGCCTTAGCAAGACAGAATACTGATGTAACAGGCACTGGTAGGACTTATAAACAGATCTTCTAGCTACACACACACACACACACACACACACACACAAACACACACACACCCTGGGTGATGCATATGCATTAGGAAGATTTTTTAAATGAATCAATAAATTTATAGTACTATAAGAATGCTATGCTATGGATAGGGACTTAAATGTGCATTTCTGGTATACCAAGTGTGGACACCATACTGGAGCAACCCCTCCCCCAACATATCTGTATTGGGATCTGAGGTGCCTCTATAACAAAGAGTTATAGGAAATCTGTGTTTGACCATGGTCTCATAAATATAGAGATGAGAATGAAAGTCTACTGGATTCAAGAAATTCAAGAAGTTCCAATTAAATATAGCAGATATTCACAGTCTATATTGGTTTTCCAACTTTTCCTTGGTTATTAGGCAAATCCTGAATGTAATGTCTAGTTGCACTTTGAAAGCATGTACCTTCAATATTTTACAAAGTACCACTTATGTGATACAAGAAGAAAATTATAAGCAGAAAGATTTTGACCCAAGTGTTAAGTTGTCTGGTTATAAATAACTGATCACAACCATTTTCACGCAAAGTAGCACATTTCTAAACTGGCACTGAAAGTGAAAATAAACAGGATGTGTGTTGGTTTGGTCATATCTGGATGCCAGATGGACCCAATGGATCATGAGCTTATTAATTACATTAATTACAGCAAAGTTAACTTTCCAGAGAAATTTTATGTGTATTTTATTTTTTCATTTCTGAATTTTTATGTACAGGCAATCCTTGACACACGACCACAATTGAGCCCACAATTGTTGCTAAGTGAGACAGTTAAGTGAATTTTGTCTCATTTTACAACCTTTCTTGCCACAAGTGTTAAGTGAATCACTTAACATTAATTATTGTTTGTTAAGTGAATCTGGCTTCTCCATTGACTTTGCTTGTCAGATGGTCACAAAAGGTGATCACATGACCCCAGAGACTGCAAATGTCATAAATATGAGTCAGTTGCCAAGCATCTGAATTTTGATCACATGACCATGGGGATACTGCAACGGTTGTAAGTGTGAAAAATGGTCATAAAAACCACTGTAACTTCAAATGGTCACTAAATGAACTGTGTAAATCAAGGACTATCTGTATTGAAAGCAAGCATATATATTGTAAATTAAATTTTGGACAATGGTTTCAATATCATGTATTCAATATCATGGATGGCATAGAAATTAAATAAACAACTTTTGAATGACCCTATACTGAAAACTCAGCCCATGTCAAACCAAAAAGTGACCTTTACTTTCATTGTTTTCCTTGTGTGAAATGATAAAATAGAATGCTACAAAAAAAGAAACCAACAAATACTAAAGCTACAACCAAAGAGAAACAAATAAAACAGTATCCAACTGAAATAATTAGGAAGTATACCAAAGCAGAGATATCAAGAAAAGACATTTTGGATGTAGAATTTCTCTGACTTACCAACATCAGTACAACTAGATCTACACTCTTGGAGAAATATGTCTTTCTTTGTTTTTACAATTATATTCTCTCTTTCCGTGTATTTAATATTTTTTCTCTCTCCAATTCAATTGTCTTCATTTTCTTCTGGATAATGTCCATCTCAGACTATTATCAATAAACCACAAATTAAATATTGTCTATTTCCCCCCCCAAAGTACAAAACTCAAAAAATAATTCAGTCCCTGTAAACCTCCATCCTTGATTGATTTTAGCACATTGTGCAAGACATAAAAAAAACTGGCAATTAACAAGTACAACTGATATTGGCAAATTGAAAAAATAGTTTTTTGCTTCCAGCATCAACCGGAGTCATTATGTTTAAAAATCCTTTGCATTCTTTGCCTCAATTTGCAATTAGAATAATTTAAAGTAATTGCAGAACAAAAACATTGTAGCTAGTGTTGTTTTTTTTAAAGATTTATGCAGTCAATCTGGTGAATTTCAATCTGATTTCAGTTAGGAAGGAACAGTTTTTCTGCCTTTATTCAATGCTCTATTTTCTCCTGGTAATTGTTGCATTGGACAAATGTTATTTAATATGAAGTAGGACATAAGACTACATCCTGCAATGTTCTATAAAACTATGAAGGGAGACTCATTTGAATTTCATTTTTACAAAACACATATTTTTGGTTTCTTCTGTTCTTTCCAGAGATGGATGACAAATCCCATCCCATGCACCTACACAATTCATTGTTTGATGGTAGGAGTGGAGACTTCATCTTCCTGATAGGGAAATATAATGTTGAATAAAAAAGTTTCATTTCTATGAGATAGCTATATTAATGTTTTATCATTTTTCCTGATCTTTCCTCTTTTTGCTTTCTTCTTGAAAGTGATGATAATGATTTGTATTCTAATTTTAATATATGGTTAAACACTTTTTGGTAGGGCAGAAATCTACTTTAAAAGTAAATGTATATTATTTAATTCAACTGATCACAATTCTTAAATTAAACAAACAGTTCTATTTCAGCTAAGACAACATAAAACTGTACTTAAATCACTGAAGCAATCAGAGCACATTTTTGTTTACAGAAAAATACAACCCATTTTAGCTCCATTCAAAGAATTTAGATTATGCTGGTCTGATAAAAGTAACTGTACCTAAAATAAATCAGAATTTATGTATTTACTTTGCCAGATAAGAAGTAACAAGGAACTTGTATAAGCTTACAAAATATGTGGTTTAACAGGACATGATCTAAAGATTTATTTGGTCCCTCTCCACAAGGGCACAATCTTAGCTTTTAGGGATTTTTAAATCATTTACCCTTAAGAACAGCTGAGGGCATTCAGACATGCTAAGGATTAGTTCTTTGTGGAGTTTAGGAAGAGTTGCCTTGCTTAAAAATAGATAACTACTCAAGCATATGTTTTTGGATAAGTCAGATTGATTCAGTTGGACTTCCTTCTGTCTAGCAATAAATATACTAATCCATGCTGCTGTCCATAATAAATTAGAAACATGTTTAAAAATAAAAGCTGTAGAGCAGGCCACTCAACCAACAAATGGAAATGTGAAAACAAGGAACAATCTTTGGCCAAGCATTATTTTAAATAAGTACTGCAGAACACAAAAATACAATTAATAAAGGTTTCGTGGTTAAGGCCCTAGGTTAGAAATCAGGAGACCAAGTTCTAGATTCACTTTAGGATTGAAAACTGGCTGGGTGACTTTGGACCAGTAACTCTCTTTCAGCTCACATTAGGCTTGGTCAACAAGTTGGTCAGATCAGTGTTGACACCTAATTGATCTGAATTAAAAAAGCAGACCATACACTTGTGGTAAGAAGAAAAAAAATCAGTGTGAAAGTAATATACTTACAGTGTGGATTTAAATTAAGCTGCTTTCACACAAATCACAATCATTAATTGAATCATGTTTTACTCAATTGGCCCATAAACCTAGTGAGCACAGACTGAGCCTGCACAATATATTAACCATAAACGATTGGCTAATTTGTAGCCCAGGTAAAATATGAAGCAAAATGCAGCATAAAGACATTTCTTCCTCAAGCTCATCTTACCAGCAATTGATTCCATTGGTGGAGATCCAGCCATTGCTCATGTTGACTGAAGATTTTGAAAGCTATCAGGGAGGCCCTCATAAAGCGGAGGGCAAGCCTTGAGGCTACTTAGTCAGTATAATTAATCAGGCATCCATGTATTTGACTTTTAATAGAAATCTATTCACTTCCAGATAGCTATAGATTCATATGTTCATCTGCCTATATCTCTTCCAAAGATATAGAACCTTCCATTGTTTGATGCAGAGAAACAAGACAGGGCTCTTCAATTAAAGCAGCTGAAACATCATTAAAGTGCTTTCTTGTCAACAAGACATAAGAGAGATAGAGAATAGTTCAGGGGGTTTACTTGACCTGGCAAGCTCTGTTCACCACAATAAAAACACTAAGAGCTTCTGCTATTATAATTATTATTTTAACAGATTAAATTGCTTTACTGCTGTAGCTAACTTCAGCTGTTACCAGTGACTAATTCCAAGCATTTCATCTAAGTCAGGGGTGTCAAATTCGCAACGTCATGTGATGTGTCACGACGTATCGTGACTTTTTCTCCATTGCCAGCAATGGGGTGGGCGCGGTTTCGGCATGACGCATCCGGCCCGCGGACAGCAATTTGACACCCCTGATCTAAGTGAACCACAAGGATGTTGTATCCTATTTCATTTATTATCATGATAAAAGAGAAAGGTGAAATTCTGTTTCAGAAGACACATTAAGAATTATTAATGGCAGAAACGCTTGTTTCCAAAACAGAAACATTCTTTAATTTTTGCTGCATTTTTAAAAGGAGTTGAAGTTTTTACTTTCTTTATTATGGGAATTACCTTGTTTGTTAGATACCCTAAAGAAAGTTGGGAATAACATTGACTCATGTAACATTGTAAGGAAATTCAGTATGACTTAGAGCAGTGTTTCTCAACCTTGACAATTTTAAGGCACGTGGACTTCAACTCCCAGAATTCCACAGCCAGCAAAAAAATAATGAAATTCTTTATTACTGATGGGGCTCAATAATAGATATTACATTAACTGTATAAGTAAAGGAGATATCCAAACAATAACATAAATGGAATGGCATATAAACAGAAGTAAGTAACTTTATATAGGTAGGTATAGGGAGGTTTGTTGTTGTTGTTGTTAATTGCGAAGTTGTGTCCGACCCATCGCAACTCCATGGACAACGTTCGTCCAGGTCTTCCTGTCCTCTAGGTTAATATAGGTTAATATAGGTAATATAGGTTAATAATAGGTTAATATAGGTAAGTAAATATTTTTAATCTTGAACACAACCCTACAAAGCAGACCAATGTTGTTTTCTTACCATGAAAGTTGGAAGTGGTAGTACTACAATGACATCAAGTATCTTGGTGCCAAATTGGTACTAAACTAAAAATCTTTCAAGTCATATTTTGAGTTCCTTCAACTGTTTCATTATCCTACAGTGTTGAAGAGGTAACGCTCCCAAGCAAAATCATTTCAAACCTAAGCCGTTTCAACTCAGAATCTTTTAGGCTTCTTTTTCACCTTTCCAGAGATGCACGAATCAGCATATCTTTATCTTTATCTAAAATTTGATTGGTTCCCATATCTGTATTAATCTGAATAAAAGTGCATGAAAGTGTTTCTTTCCACACATTTTTCAAAAATACATTTTAAATTAACGGTAACATTTTATGGCCTTTTTGCTGTTCATTGCATCAGAAATGTCAAAATTAATTATCTTTACTAGATAGTTAATTCCCAAGCACCTTGCAATTGGTAAGATTAAATTCCTCTAGCTTCCCTCAAGACAATCTCTCAGTCTTCAGTCATTTTGCTTGAATTATTGAAAATTATTACTAAAGTACAGTATGCCCAAAAGATAGGCCAAAATATACATGAAAAACAATCTGAAACTGAAGTGGATAGACTCCATTAAAATATATCTCTACTTACTGACAACATTGTTATTGGACTACAGTTCCCATTGCCATTGGTCATGGCATGCAAATGATGATGGGATTGGGCATGCCTGAGGTGGAGTTTACTTCAGTCCTTTTTCCACAGTAGAACATGGTGACAGCTGCATCACAAAGCATGTTTTTCCAGCCGTAAAAAAATGTTTACCTTTGACATTTATCAAAAAATCTACATTTATAACACTCACCGGCCTTTATTGTCTGTAGTTTTATTTCTCTCCTCACTGATAGCCTATGCAGAAAATCACGTGACACACCACTGGCAAAAAGTAAGATCTTTTGGGGTATGAGTTCCTTCCCACATGTGCAAATTATGTGTTCCATTCAGGTTATAATTGGGGCTTTGGCTTCATTTTTGGAACACTCTGTGCTCAGCAACTTGTTTTCAAGCTTCATTTTTTCCATTTAATAATGATCATAACTTTGTTTTAGGCTTTGTTCATATCCCAAGGAAAATAAGGTTTGTATGAAAAATTTCAGGTTTCGATAGCTTAATTATTTAACCAAAACATTCCTACCTTTAGGGTGAAACAAAGAAAAACAAATCTTTTTTTGGGGGGGGCAAAGGCGTGGGGTCTGAAAAATGGTTGGCCTAGGAGAGCGTGAAATAAAAGGAGTAGAATTTCAAGTCAGAGACTGGTATGGTAAATTATGCAAAGAATTTTACTTGACCCAATTTGCTGCAGAACAAGGCATAAAATGCAAAGTACAGTTTTAATCTGGAAAAATTACTTACAATTATACCCAGACAATTTTCTAAAAGTACATTTTTTTCACATTCAAATTTCTCATCAGAGGTATTCTTGCTTTGTTCTTACTGTATGAGATGCCTGTGATGGCCATTTTTTTATTTCTTTACTTATATGTCTTCTAAAAGGTCAGAAGTCCAGCCATAAAATACAGTGAAAGCAAACAACCAAGGCAATGGAAAGCTAAACCATATATAGCAAACAGTAAATTCAACATCTCTAGAGCTCCAATCGTGAGGGGATAATTTGTGATCCATGAACTGCATTCATCTGCCAGTACCTCTGTTGCTTACTCAGAGAGTGGACAGAGCCAATATTAACGATCAATTGTCTGAGGATGGGTAAGGGGATTTAAGGGGTAAAAAGGGTGGCTGACGCTGTATTTCAAACATTACAACAACCATCATCTATCCCTATCCAATAAAATGCAATTCATTGATGAGAAAAATAAGGTTTCACATTTACGCAAGAAAAAACCAAATGCACAGGTATAGATAGAATAGGTGGTACCTAGCTCAATAGCGGCAACTGAGAGAAGGATCTAGTAGTCCTAGTAGACCACAACTTAAATATGAGCCAGAAGTGTGCTGCTGCTGCCAAAAAAGCTGACATAGTCCTAGATTGCATCAACAGAGAGATAGTATCAAGATCATGTGAAGTGTTAGTACCACTTTGTACTTCCTTGATAAGACCACACTTGGAATACTGCATCAGTTTTGCTCACCACAATTCAAAAATGATGTTCATACTCTAGAAAAAGTGCAGAGAAAAGCAACAAAGACAATTAGGGGGCTGGAGGCTAAAATGTGATGAAACTGGATATGTCTAGTCTAACAAAGAGAAGGATTAGGGGTGATGTGTTATCTGTCTTCCATTACTTGAGGGGCTGACACTGAAAAGGGGGGAATCAACTTATTCTCCAAAGCACATGAGGGCAGGCAAGAAGTAACGGTGGAAGATCAATAAAGAGAAATCCAACATAAAACTCAGGAGAAATTTCCTGACAGAACAACCCATCAGTGGAACGGCTTGCTTCCAGAAGTTGTGGGTGCTCTATCACTGGAGGTTTTTTGAAGAAATTGGTCAGTCTATGAAGATTCTCAGTCATCCACGTCATGGCTGTCCCAAAAATGCTTTTTCAAACGAATGCTAATGAACAGCTGTCTGCAAGGAGTATAAATCCTTCCATTCCCCATCATCCAGTCAGAGCTGAAGAAGCTTCTTGGATGAGAAGCAAAACGTCTTCAAAGAAAAACAAGTCCAGTTGCCTCTTGAAAAATTGGTCAGTCATTTGTCTAGAATGGTATAGGGTCTCCCAATTGAGCAGAGGTTTGAGCTAGAAGATCTCTGAGATCCCTTCCAACTCTGTTATTTTCTTATCTTTTGACATGGTATAATGGTTAAGGTGCTAGAGCAGGATGGGGATGGCACAGATTCACGTATACCCTAACCCATGAAAATTCACTGGGTAATTTTGTCCAACTTTCTCAGTCCAGTCTAATTCATAAGATGTTTACTGAAGAAAAAATATATAAGAAAGGAGTACTACAGATTTTGGGTTTGGGTCCTGGACAAAATGTGGATTCTAAATTTAACAAATAAAAACCAAACAAACAAACAAACCTGAGGGTTTTTTTTAGTGAATCTGCTTCCTTTATAATTTTGTAAAAGAAGATTAGAGAGAATCTAAGAGTTTTATGAAATACCACTAGAGGTAGATCTACATTTTAAGCAGAACAGTAATCTTTCTGGCTTAACAACACAGTTGAAAGAAACATCCCCTGTACATAGATAGAAGGGAACAAAATAGTCTGCATGTGCAATGAATGCTTGGAAACCAACCATGTTTTAATACTCTTAAGTAATTCCCAGCGTTATGAATTGCTTCCCAAGTAACTTTAGATGTTACTTCATGAGGATGAGTTCCAGGACATTTACTGAGGATGTTTCTGTCCATCAATAGACCAGAGAAGCTGTATCTTTATGTGGTCTCATTCTTGCATGTTTACAGAATGTTGTCATAAGGAAATTAGTAATCTGAATAATTGTGTGATTCCTACCCCAGCAGAAACCCTATAAATTAGAACAGAAACTATTTATTTATTATTGTGGTTTTTAGTATCGCCTGTTCACCGCCCTGAGTCCCGTAAGGGAGATAGGGCGGTATATAAATTTAATAAATAAATAAATAAATATTACAGTTAGAAGCCGAGAAACATAAAGCTTATCACGCAGATTATTTTCTGTGACTAATATTCAGCTCTCTAGTTCACTCTACAGCTCTGTGGAATTTTATGGGCATCATTTATAGAAAGGCTTAGAACTTCTCTTTCATGAAAAGCTGGCTATTGGTTATCTGGTCATCCAGGGTAATCTTTAAAAGAACAGTTGTATTGTGATTAACCATAGATGTGAATCTGAAATTGTAATTTAGAAATCCCTGAACAACTTTCTGAAAATTCATGGTATATAATGGAACTCAGAAAAATGAACCACCTATGTATTTTTCACTTTCCCTTTTCATTAAGCTTGGAGTAAGAAAAAAACAAGAAGAAAAGTAATAGTTCTATAGAAGTTGAATTTTCTTCCGCAACATACAAATACATTTCAGGGCAGAAATGGATCAGACTTTTGCACATCTGAAATGTGATTGCAAGAATCTTGATATATTTCTTGCAACTTAAAAAGTGAAAAGCAATACTATATTGAGGTTTTAATACCTCCATTTCCATTAAATATTTTACCCACTCAATATAAACCACATTTTAAACCTTCATAAGATATGAATAGACAGATTTCCAATTTAATAGAAGTGCCTTAGGTTGAAACCTGAGAAATCTCCTGGAGTGATTGAAGAATGAAGAATGAAGCATATTAAATCATTTTAAATCCAGGAAGTGTTCTAAATACCAATGGTATAAAAAGCTCACTATTCAGAGTTAAGTAAAATTTTCATTTAATTTGTTTTTTGATAAGAACTTTCCCAAATTTACCAAGTTTTTCATAAATTATAGGAATACTTTAATAAACCCAAGATAATATAAAAGAGAGATTCATCTATTCAAGGAACTGCTTTACAAGGCTGGCTTTTCTGAGATGGATTTAAAACTCTCTACTTTTAGAAATTGCATCCTGTTTTTCCCTTACAAGTACATCATCTTTATCAGCTTTGTGACAAGTACATCTATTGAATCTGGGAAGTACAGATTTGTAGTAATCTCATTTGGTCCTTCCTTCCTTCCTTCCTTCCTTCCTTCCTTCCTTCCTTCCTTCCTCCCTTCCTCCCTCCCTCCCTAAAGTTTAATTATACATAGGACAAGAACTGGAATTACTATTTCTAACTGAATGAAAAAGAAAGCAACATTGACAAAATAATTCATTCAAAATAATTTTGCAAATGTCTTTGCAAAATCTTTGTCTATTTGAATCTTTGCCTATTAGCTGCAAAACATCCAAAGATCTACAGTACTGGGAGATCTAAATCCACCTAGTGAATCTTCTAAGCACCCATTTACAATACTAAGTATTGTAATCAGTTACAAATGCAAAGGCAACACCTTGGTCCATCTTTGTTGAAGAACCAAAAGATCTTGTAGGACCTGTGCTTAGTCTCTGCAAATTTACATAGAAGAAATGAGAAGGGAAAAGTCATTCAATTGCTCACAAAAATGGTTTTACATTGATGAGGGATGATTTATGAACCACAAATGGGAGGTGCCCCAGAACCACAAACTGTTCCTACTAACTTAATGGGAATTGGGTTGAGATGGCTTTGAAATTTAAACAGAAGTGTGGTTTGCAAGTCATGCTATGGTCCTTCAAAAGTCAGGTTAAAAACAAAACATGTATTTTCTTGATTAGGATTGTGGAAAGAAGAGAAGGGGGTTATCAGAAGTTTCACACTTTCCCTTCTATTGCTTATATAGCTTTGATAGCACTTGCATAATTTAGTGTTTGATTGGCTCAGAGTGGAATCAGTGATTAATATCTTAATTTGAAAAGGGCCCAGGCAGCAGAGCTGGGAAAATTCATGACCAATATAAATAAAATTGGACAAGATGAGCTTATGGTCTTGTTTAATGTAAAGTTGCACAATTCTCTGCTTGTGTATCTTGTCATTTTTGTTGTCATCCCCTTGTTACTTTGTATCAAAAATCAATGTTCTTTTGGAAAAAGCAACTAAACCAAAAGCATTGGGAAACTAATGGGAACAAGAATGTTGCAGCTTACAGGAGTATACAGAGGTCAGATCCTTTACCGAGTATTAATGTCCTCTGTGGATTAAATGTTATAAAAGGTTTTTTTTAGTGAGTAGATTGAGTCAACTCTCCTAAATCTCCCAAAATTCTTTTCTGATTGCCCAATGATATATTCATATTTATGTTTTAATGCAGATTAAAAACAGAGTTGGAAGGGACCTTGGAAGTCTTCTAGTCCAACCCTCTGCTCAGGCAGGAAACTCTATACCATTTCAGTCAAATGGTTGTCCAATCTTTTCTTTAAAACTTCCAGTGTTGCAGCACCGACAACTTCTGGAGGCAGGTTGTTCCACTGGTTAAATTGTTCTAACTGTCAGGAAATTTCTTCTTAGTTCTAGGTTGTTTCTCTCCTTGACTAGTTTCCATCCATTGCTTCTTATCCTGCCTTCAGGTGCTTTGGAGAATAGGTTGGCTCCCTCTTCTTTATGGCAACCCCTTAGATGCTGAAACACTGGTCTCATGTATGTTATATTCATACATATAGGTAGGCCAGTCTGGCACACTGGTAAGAAAATCATGAACAGAATGGATCAGCTGGTGAGAATCAAATTGCACCCTTTCCATTATCTTTCATTTTCCTATCATCATTGAGCCAGGGCATGGTGTTTGGATTATCTATCAATCTAATGAGTGAAACAGCTAGCAGTAGCCCTGATGTTGCCTTTTATGATGAAAGTTCAAAATTTGATTCTTTCAAGCCTACTATATTCTGAGTAAAGTCTTAATTTTTTTTCTGCTCACCCAGTTTGTTTTAGTGAAAGGGGAGATCAGAGTATCAAGAATTAAGGATAACAGATGTGAAAGCGAAAATTCAAGTGGCCATCACATGATAGGAAAGATATATAGAAAATTATCTGTTACCATTCAGGGTATTTGCAACCCATTCCTAGTAACCCCAACATAAATACCATAATATAGCTAATGCAGAAAACTAGCTCCTAGATGAAATTAAGCCCTCAATGGTCAACTGTTCATGTCAATGGGTTTGTGAAGATTAACTGAATATTAACATTTTCCTTTTTCTCTTGAAACAAAAACAAACTCCTAAAGAGACCATGTGAAAACAAGAGCTCTCCAGATATTTCATCTCAGCCTCCTTTTCACTTTCTATCCCACGGTACTCCTAGGGGTAAAAAGGGGCTAAAAGGGATAGGAATGGGTGAGCTTTCTGAAAGCCAACATGGGGGTCATTTCTGCTGGAAGGCTGGGAAACAGGCAGGTAGGCAGGAAGAATCAGCTTCATAGACTTAAGACCATCTGCCATATTCTTTGTGACTTTACTAGCTCCTTAAAGATCACCATGCTGGAGTACAGATGGGAATTATCTGCTGCAGAGAATGGCTAATTTAACAATTATGTAAAATAAACTTTTTATTTTACTCCTACTAAGTTTATTTCTGTGTCAGTACTTGATATAGTTTGGGACTGTAGTTTAGCTTTAAGACTGACATTGGAACTGCTTTGTCTCCAAATGTTTCATTTCTAGCGTTCTTTCTGTCCTGCAATGATGCCTAAATCATAGTTTTTTAAAGGTTCAGAGTCTTGATTTTGAAATTTTGTTAATAGGGACTATAGAATTTATAGCACACCAATGGAGGCATTAAATCTCACAATCTTTTTGTTTTTGTAAACTGTGGTCTATAACACCTCCTTTTGGGAGGATGTTGTCTTTACAATTGTCCCTGCTCCAGTTTCTGTATACATTGTAACAAGACAACAGTCGAACAGGATAATATTCCTATGCTCTCTGGTTTACTTAACATTTGTAGCCCAATAACAACTATTAGATATATCACCAAGGATTAATAAAAACTTGAAACAACTGAAAATGACAGTAATTTTTTAAAAAAAATGAAAATCCAGTAGTTTTTAGTTACAACAGTCCAATTTTCACCTCTGTTCTTTCTCTCTTGCACTTAATTGATTATGATTATATGCCCTCTTGTTGACTCCTAGCAGCCACCTACAACAGTTTCTTTATGATGATCTGTCCCTAAGCAGGCCTTTAATCTCTTGCAATATTATATTGCCACTGTTAACAGCATGTATAGTTTGTTGCTGATTGTTCTCCTTCCTTCCATCTTTCCCAGCATTAGTGCTCTTTCCAGAGAGCTAGGCCTTTGTGTAATGTAAAGTAAGATAATTTGAGCCTGGTCATTTGTGCTTTGTGCCTTGACTCTGGATTGATTTTTTAGATGATCCCTTTGTTTATTTTATTGCATTTTCAGGAGTCTTTTCCAACACTTCAAATGTGTGAGCACTCCTCCTCTCTTGCTTCTTCAAACTCCAGTTTTGCTTCTGTTGATTATCACAGGGAAAACAAATTGACTGCACAATTTTTACTTTTATAGATATAGACACATTCCAACATCTGAATATCTTTTCCAAGCCTTCATGGCTGCTTTCCCAAGTTTGTGTACCTCTACTAAGCTTCTTGCACTAACATAATGCATTTGAACATTAGGATCCTGCTGAGCCAAACTCCAGACTTTTGGATGGACGCAAGAATTTTTACATGATAAATAAAACTGGGCTAAATTACAGATGTATAGTTTTATCCTTTTAAATTTATTTATTTATTAAATTTATTTGCCACCCATCTCACTTCAAGGCAACTCTTAATAGTCATTTTATGAACTCACATTCACACTGGTATCTTTCTCAAAAATGTCCAACTCCACTGGAAATAGGAGAAGGTTTTCTCTCTTTTTATGGTGTCTTTTCCTTTCCTATCTTTCCTATAAAAGCTGATTAGAAAGCAATAAATCCTCATCTATCACTGGAATCTGATCAAGATAACTCAATTACTATTTTATTCACCATCTTGCTCTAGTATTGCTATTGCCACAGGTGTTTTTCCGGGTGTTCCCAACATGTTGGGATTAGAAGTGTGTCCAGCCCAATTTCTTGGGAAGATTCCTTTAGCAGTCAGCAAGTTGTTAAGCAATTAATCATCAAGCTGAAACAGAGTAGCAAGCTTCAACCATTTCATAATCCAGCATTCACACACATATAACTAGTGGCTCTAGTTAATTATTCCAATACTTTTCTTACTTAGGTCTGATTGCAGTGTTATTTTGTGGTTCAGTTTTGCAAAACTCACTTGCTGCTTCCCCTAATCATCATAGATCAATCAGGAATGCTGTGGTAGCTATCTATGCAGGATTGTAGGGAGTGACTTATATGTCTGTGGAAATTTACCACAATTGCTAAAGGGAGAAATTGAATTCATTTAAAAATCTAATGATTTATCTTGTTATAATTTAAAGCCACTTGTAATATGCACACCTCCAAAGTCAGAGACTGTATATCAAATGCCATTTGAAAGTTGCCATATGTGGATGGAAAAAATATAACTCCAGGAAAGCCTAAATTGGAATAAATCTCTGCACTACTGAGTTCTAATGTGGATGTTTACTTAAACCTATCCTTTAAGGGAAGACATGAAAGGTCTGTATAATAAACATAGATTTTATCTGCAAATTTCTTCCTTAAACTAAAACTATAAAGGTGATGCTGGTGAGCAGATAATTTTAGGTGAGCAGATAATTTTCTCTCCTTCTTCCATAACTTGAAGAAAATTAGTAAGAAACAGATCAATTCTCTTAATAGTTTGCCTTAAACTTTTTTTTTCATTTACTTCCCTTCAATGGGAAATGGGGAATCTTAGTTATCTAATCAAGCCTTCTTCATGCATAATGAAAGCCATGCAGAAACTTAATCACTGCGTCACACCACTTTATGCCATCAACTTGACTACAATTTATAGGATATTTCTTTTATGGATGCACTTTTTTTGTCTTTATTCAGATCAGTGTGAGAAAATTGTTTCTATTATAATACAAGCTACATTAATACCATTTCATTATTTTTCTTAACAAAACCCACATCATAAAGAGACATTCTTATTTTTGTCCAGCTAATACTTTAACACCATGGTTTGATCTTAAGTCAGATTTTGATTAGCAAAATAAGTATAATAGAAAATGCTATTTCTAAAGAAATCAGAATGCATTGTTTGAAAATAGGTATACCGCTTTGATACCTTTTCTCCAGGAGGAGAACTATGCTGTTCACTCTATCAAGGGGGAAAGCACACCAAGTTAGGAGTATATGTACTGGTATATGTACTCAGAAAAGATGCTGAATTTGGATTAGGGACAGTCTGGGTGACTATGCAGTGGTAGCATTTAATTATTAATAAATCCATTGATATTTTTTCTTTATCTTCTATATTTTAAATGTTGTTTTATTTATTTTTATTAGCTGCTTGCTTAGTTTGTTACTGCTGTCCTAATCCTAGAATCTAAAGGGAAGAAGCTCCCATTAATGCTAAGCCAGTGCTACTGAAGAAATCGTCCCAAAGCAAAGCAACCCAGAAAGCAGAGCACTGCAACCCAGCTGACACACAGTTAATGCGGATCAGCTGTAGATCTTGGCAGCCCTGCAATGCAGCTCTCAAGAGTTCAATACAAATGAATCTTGAGCACTTTGGGTTAATTTGACCTTGGCTGCCGATTGCCTTGGGAACGTATTGCTAGGACATGGAAGATACAGGTCAACATTTTTTCTGACTTTGCAAATGAATGTTTTGCAAGCAAAGTTTTCATAAAAACTATATAGTGCACAAGGCATGCCAGTGCACAGAGTCTAGCGCTTACTTAAGTGCTATTTTCTCTTTCATCATTTCTGTGCCTGAAGAAAGCTTATTTTAGGTGAAACAAAGGGAAAGTTTATTGGCAGAAAGAAAATTTATGGAAAGTAGGCCAACTCTATATTTCTCCCCACTGATCCTTTCAGTTCCTTAGTAGAATTTCACATAAGCAAGGCTGTAAAATCTACCATCAGCCTGTGTAAATAATCATCAGCAGAAAGTACCACCAGTCAATCTGTACATATCTGTTGACGTGCAAAATATTTCATATGGATGGCCTGTATTAAAAAGAAGCCATCTGAATTCAATCAAAAAGAAGAAGGAAGAGCTAAAGGGAAAAACCAGAGGTGAAAAATCTAGACAACAGTTTGTGTAGAGAAGAGTGGGTACACTTAAATTGTACTGTCGAAGCAATACATACAACATAAGACAAAAGTTCAGTAATGGACCACATGATTCATACACAGAGATTCAGTCCCAGTTAAAAATCATCAGACAGAAAGCAATGGAAAAGCCCACAAGCTCCCCAGAAGATCACCATCAGTCAGAATAAACAGCAATAGATAATATTAGATGGATAACTAGTCACAAAGCTATCCAGCAGGTTTCTGCCCAACTACAGCTGGAGAAGTAAGAGCTACAACCAAGGTTTATGTAGAAAGAAAGAAATATCCAGAAAATGGGGTAATTTTTCACCACAAGGAGATAATCGCAACATAGGAAATAGAGTAGAGTCATATATGATGGAAAGCTACCCTAATTAGGAGGAAAGAGCAAGTTATTTAATTAGGTTTCCTCAGTTGACCTCATTAGTTTTGAATAGAGTAACTTTAAAAAAAAAACTGGCAGAAGAGCTGACATTTTACAACTAAGCTATAATTATGGATGTGTGTGTGTGTACATACACACACATATACTCACACATTTTCATGGAGAAAATCTAGGCGGTTACTAAGAGTCAACACCAACTGAATAGTACATAATCATCAATAAGTTAATTCCCAAGATGTTGCCAATTGTACAAATTAAAATTAGGAAAATCAATGCATAAACTAAGGTTCTCAAATGAGATTTTCCTCTTTTTGGGGAGGGGTAGAAGAGTAGAAGAGTAACTTGCATGGGGTGGAAGAAAGCGTTCTGCATTCAGTCAATCAAATGTACGGCAAATGAGCAGGCCCTGGGGCTTCTTTTTGATTGCCATTCATCTAAATATCTGGCTAGCATTTTATGGTTGATATTTTAGAAATGATTCTTATGCATTTTTCTCATGAAATCTGATTCTTAATTGGAGTGCGGGGTTAGCCCAGGACATTTTGCATAGGTAATAGAAGATGGTGTGGTTCTTCCCACTACATATATGAGGCATATCTGATTAATAGCTGCAACCTATTTTGGCATTGGCAATGAACCAGCATACTTTGTTTCTCCTCCAGGGACACCATGTGGCATACACACTTGCGTACTTTGCCATTATTCCTGTTCCCATACACCTATCATCTGAGCCATCTGCCTTACTCTACCAGCATGGACAATATATTGTACATTGGAATGATCTAAAGCAGGAGAGTCCAATCATGGCAACTTTAAGACTTGTGGACTTCAACTCCCAGAATTCCCAAGCTAGCCATGCTAGCTGGGGAATTCTGGGAGTTGAAATCCACAAGTCTTAAAGATCTCAAGGTTGGATACCCCAACCTAAAGTCTGTGTTGAATTAGGTCCTTTTACATATATTATCTTATTGTAATGAAATTTGAACTGTTATCCAACAGAGTGGTGGCAGGAGGGTGGTATTGTTTGTCTGCAAGTAATCCCTATGGTGATTTTATTTTTCTGTATGTGGAAAATTCCTGAGGTCATGAGTAGACCTGAGTCAGTTCAGTAAGCAACCATTCTCTATGATCAGTCCAGTCCCACTACATGCAAGGGAAGAGGGAGTTAATGAAGTTTTATACTATAGTTTTTTTTAACTATTTCTCTGCTATCTTTTATTTCTCATCTTCATGGATTTTTGTGGTTTGTGAACTGATATACTTTCCTAATTAGACTATCCATAAAGTTATTTTCAGAAGCTTTGCTGAACTCACAACATACACTGGTAGATGAACTCCACATTATTTTAAGGAAGTTACCTAATCAAAAATTAAGTTTCCTCTCACAAAGCTTGTTTGTGACAAAGGCATGTTGGCTTCCAAAATCATTTCATTATTTTCAGCTTGCTTATATAAAACATAGAAATTTCTAAGATAATAAAGTCTGATAGGTCTGTAGTTACCCAGGTCACTTTTTTCTTTTTTTTTTTAAGATAGTACAAATTTGTCTGCCTCCAATCTTCTCTTCTCTTCTCTTCTCTCCCTTTCTCCCCCTCCCCTCCCCTCTTCCCTCTCTTTTTGTCCAATCAGTGTTGATTCCTGCCTGGACAAGAATCTGCAGTTTTCTTGGCAAGATTTTTTGGAAGTAGTTTGCCATTGCCCTCTTCTTAGGGCTGAGAGAGAGTGACTGGTTGAAGGACTCCCAGCTGGCTTTGTGCTGCAGCTGGGATTAGAACTCAGAATCTCCTGATTTCTAGCCTAACTCCTTAACCACTACACCAAACCATTTGTCTCTCTGCCCCTCCTCCTCCCTCTCTCCCCCACCCTTCCAGTTTGGTGTGGTCGTTAGGGTCACATAAAAAAGAATAAATGAATAAGGAGAGAGATAGGGAAAGAGACAGAGACAATGGCATACCCACAAAAAGTATGTTTATAATTCACCAGAATTACTCAGTGGTAATGGACAAAGGTTCAGCCAGATCATTAGCAAGTTCTTACAGGATCTTTAGATTGCAATCCATTTGGTCCTGGAGATTTAAACTCATTCAAGGTCAGTACATATGTCCTCATTATGTTTCTAGCAAGCTCAAGCTGGATTCAGCACTCCAGCATTATCTGAGGAATCCATGCATAGCCTCTTATCAAAGAAGTCTGAGATGAAATAGTTCAGCCTTTTGTGGCTGTTATCTGTTAATCTTTGCCTTCTTTACTGAGCACATGATATACTGTTTATTTTCTCTTTCTTATTTTGAATGTATCAAAAGAAACTGCCTTTCTTTGTTCTTAGCATCCTTCATTAACTTTTACTCTTTCCACATTTTTTGATAGCAGTTTTACAGTTCTGGGTTATCCGATCTCTCCTTTTTCCTGCTTCATAATGGCCTCTCTTTTCACCTCTGATCTGTGTCCTTTTAGATTTTCAGATTTTTGTTAGATTTTAAGTTTGCCAGAAACTTACAAGTTAAGGGCCTTTGCAGATGAGTTGGTTTTGATTATGGAACATCCTTTAATTAAAGGGAATTGAAACATTAACAGGCAAATTAAAAGAATTTAGTGCATTAGCAGATTTCAAGATTACTAAATGGAAGATTACGTTGTTAACAAAAATATGAAAATAAAAGATTAAATGGAATTAATGAACAAAATGGCTCTTGAGAAGAAGGTAAAATATTTGGGCATCACTATGACAAATATGACCTGTATGTTATTTCAAAATAATTAAAGCATAGAATGAAGTTTTTTTTTTTAAAAAAAAATGTTAAGATAGGAGAAATTACAACTGTCATTGTAATTTCTTTGATAAAAATGAATGTTTTTCCCAGAATGATTTTTTTTCACTAATACCTGTTTTGACAACTGATGCACTACTTATACAGTGACAGAAGAATATATCTGCATTTGTGTGGCAGTGAAAAATACAAGAGTTAAATAAAAAGTATTACAAGATGTGTGTGTGAGTTCATTTTATGCAGATATTCTCTAAGTAATGTAGGAAACAAAAATACTGTTACTTCTAAAACAGGGGTCTCCAAGCCCTGGGCCGTGGTCTGTTGGAAACCAGGCCACGCAAAGTGGCAGGGGAGCACATGAGTGTGTGAAGCTGCATTTGCATAAGCAAAACCATCCCTTCTCGTCTCCTCCCTGCCACTGCCACTCACAAAGCCGGAAAGATTGGGAACCCCTGTTCTAAAGTAATAATAATAATAACAACAACAACAACAACAACAACAACAACAACAATAATAATAATAATAATAATAATAATAATAATAATAATAATAATAATAATAATAATAATAAAGTTGGAAGGGACCTTGGAGGTCATCTAGTCCAACCCCCTGCTCAGGCAGGAAACCCTATACCATTTCAGACAAATGGCTCTCCAGTCAGGAAGTTTCTCCTTAGTTCTAGGTTGCTTCTCTCCTTGATTAGTTTCCATCCATTGCTTCTTGTCCTGCCTTCAGGTGCTCTGGAGAATATCTTGACTCCCTCTTCTTTGTATCTCTATGTACTGGACTGAGACAATAGAAAGGGATGTATTCAAGACAGATGGAGATACAGTATGTTTGCATCTAGATTGTTCACTTTTCATAGACACTGGCATTAATTTTCAAGTATACTGTATCTCTTTCATTTTCTGGAAATAACATCATTAGTCCGTTTATTCAGACAAAACATTATAAAAATTAGCTGAACCTTCTTTCCAGGTACCCTATTCACTTTTATGGCTATTTGTAGCCCCTCTTCATTACATGGACTGAAATAGTTTAGCTGCAGGATTTAAATTCACACAGTATTTATTGGCAATTAAATTCATATTCTTTAATACTCATATTTAAGTTGTGGTTATTGATTATTATTTGCATGCCAGATTTTATCCATAGGTGGGTAACATTAAACAATAAAACAATACAGCAGATGATTTTTTTAAAAAATAAAATATTGTAAAGTATTTATCAGCTAATTTAGGTTTCCAGATCTTTTCTGGAAAGATGCTAGCTCCTTTCCTAAAGACAGAAAGAATAGGGACTGCTTTCAATTTGCAAGAGAATGCATTTGGTATATTGGGAGCACAATGCCTAACAGACATACTTTGGAAAGAAATCATATGTCTCCTGGTCCAGATACTTCATGGGTGAAGTGGTGGTGGAGGGGGTGTCCCTCAGATACTTTAACTTTAATAGCTTTGAAAGTCAGAGCCAGCAAGTTCATGTTGGTGACCCATCCCACTTTTGCCACTGTGCTGCTTTTTGCATAGAATAGAATAGAATAGAATAGAATAGAATAGAATAGGAAGAGACCTTGTTCAAGCCCCCTGTTCAAGCAGGAGAACCTATACCATATCAGATAAGTGACTGTCTAGCCCAGTGGTTCTCAACCTTTTTAATGCCGTGACCCCAACCGGTGGTAAGTCGAGGACTAAACCGGTGGTAAGTCGAGGACTAAACCGGTCGTAAGTCGGGGACTAAACCGGTCATAAGTCGAGGACTACCAACCAGTCGTAAGTCGAGGACTTTCCCTGCCCGGGAGCGCCGCGCATGCGTGGTTCTGCCCCCTGCGCCGGCCGAGGCATAGCTGGCAAGCGGCAGAGACGGAGCAGGCTGACCACCAGCTGGCCCAGCCCAAGGGAGGTAAGGCACCTGCCGGAAAAGGGGAAAAAATGGCAGACAAAAAAAATGGCGGACAAAAAAAATGGCGGACAGCCTTGCTTGGCGACCCCCATGAAATGGTCGATCGACCCACAGGTTGAGAACCACTGGTCTAGCCTCTTCTTAAAAATTTCCAGTAATGGAGTGCTCACAATTTCTGGAGGCAAGCTATTCCACTGGTTATTACCTTGGAATCCTTTTGCCAAAGTTGTTTTCAGCAAACCATGACAGAGCACGTAGAAGTATTTGATTCCAAAAGGCATTTAAGGCAACAGCTGAATGGCTGATCCACTTCCTTTGCTCCTTGTGTATTTTGTTGGTTCTTGTCTTGAAGCTATTCATGCATTTATTGTTTTAGCTAAGCAATTTTTTTGCATATGTTTACATTAATCTGAACTGCTATTTAAAGCCACCCCATGAAGGCCTGTTTTAAACAAAATACCGAGAACATGCATTCCTCGTGTAAATGAGGAAAATGAGATAGACTGTAAATTATTCTATTGCTAAAATGTAGGTATAGCTGAACCCTTTTCCATTTCACAGAGGGGCATTTTCTTGTATCTGTATCATGCACCGAGCTTTCAGTAATTTATCCTAGTGTTTCATAATGACTTTTCATTTACAGGAAGTTAAAACTTGGCTTGCTCCAGGCTTGAACTTGGCAGAGCAGATTTCAGCTTGGAAGCAACTCATCATTTGCACAAAACTGCAAAGCAATCAGCTTGGCTAAGTCTTAGAGATTACTTAAGAATATGTTCTGTTGCTGTGTGCCAATTAGAAGACAAATCTAAATGTACGCTTATATAAATCTTTCATTCCAAAGTTCTTTGTGTAAAATGGTGCGTAAAATGCTGTACAATAGAACACTGATGGTCTGTTTTGCTGTGTACAGCAATTCTACAATGAAGAGGAACATTTCAGTATGAAAAATTCATGAATTTTTTACTAGAAAATATTTTTTGGTCATTGACCATGTTATGCCATATAGAGGATTTTACAAAGAGGTAAAGCTGTGTGTATGCAATATGCTAAGTAATCAGCTGCTTGACTATGGTTTGCAGATCAAAGCTGTGTCATAGCCTGGGTCATATATAGGCTTTGAACTAAATCTGGTCAGATAACTCAGCAAAATTACCTTTTCTGGTTAGCAGCAGCAGCAGTGATTTTTTCAGTGATTTAGGCAGTCTTCAATTCCAAGCCCCCCTCCCTATTTCTAAATTATTTACCCAGGCAAATAATAAATAACCATCTTTGAAAAATGAGAGGTTAGAGCAGGGGTAGCCAACCTTGGTTCTTTTATGACTCCTGGACTTCAACTCCCAGAATTCCTGAGCCAGCTGTGGGAGTTGAAGTCCACGAGTCATAAAAGAGCCAAGGTTGACTACCCTTGGGTTAGAGTGAGGGCATTGTCAGAATGATGCAACCATGAGCATGACTGCTATCCATTGATCTGTAGAAGAGTAAAGTTTCCTTCATTTTCAGCTTGGCTCCTGATGGTACTAAAGAAATATATGTTTTCTTGACAACACACCAAGTAGTTGGCCACTGCCTTTTCTTGCAATACTTTTCTGATTTCTCAGCTTAGCCTATAACCAGCCTAATATCCCTTGGATGTCACCCATTCAACCAGGAAGAACCTCTCCTAGCTTCTGTTAGCTTCCAGATTTTGCCATCTACAAATGTCGGGTTACATTAGAAACTGGATTTTCAATTGGAAAGGAGATTTTGGCTTGGAGTAAAACAATCATACAATTTTGAAGATATTTAAAGTTCTCATGCTGACTTTTGAAAGTGCTTTAGTGAATGGACAAAATGTAGATGAAAGTTAGTAGAGGTGAAAGATTTCACCCCCCAGTTCATGTTTTCCCCTAAGAAGAATATAAGACTTCTTTAAGCATTCATACTGGGAATTCAGATTGGTACAAGGCCTCACATGATATTTGAATATATCACTTTTTAAAAAAATTAAGAGACTACTTTTATCTTTACTACCAAATTAAAGTAAAAAAAAATAAAATTCATGTGCTTTGGCCTTCAGACAAGAGTAGGCTAACTTTTGTGTGGCATTAAATTTAGGAGCAGTGCCACAGTTGGAGTGATGATATATGTGGAATTTCAATGATTTGTTCATTTTTTGAAGGAAACATTTTAAAGGTGTTTTTGTTTTGCATATGAAGAATGCCTTATTTGGGGCTTACATAACATTTCATTGTGTTCTCTGCTGAAAGTCTGGTAAGGTCCAGCAATCATGGCAATAATAGTTCAGTACCATACATTGGGGAGCATTTAAAGGTGCATATCAGAAGGGTCTTGGAAATTCATGAGGATTGTAGGTCATGCAGTTTTGCACTGAAGCAGGACGATACCTCACTGTTTAAAGTTTAAAGGGAAGCTTTGCAGTTATCTAGGATTGTCAGCCCTTCAAGGTAGTTCAGGCAAGAAGCACAAAGCATGAATTTGTTTATTTATTTACTCATTTATTTACAAACCACCACCCTAGTTCTGGCAGATTGACTCTGGGTGATGAACACCAAAGCACAAGCTACACAATATTGTTTTAACAATGCAAACTTAAAACAGAAATTAATAACTTAAGCTCCCTCTAGTAAGCTTCCAGAATCAGCTAGAGTCAAAGAGACATTGGAACCACACAGGGTTTACTTGCTTACAGAACACAGAGAGGGTTGGGGCTATCCTTAACTCCATGGGAAGAATGTTCTACAAAATGGGACCACCACACAGAAGGGCTGTTAGTCTATACCCCGAGAACTTCTCAGGAACCTCAAGAGGCCTTTACTAGATAACTGGCCTGAACCAGCCAAGGCAGTTCTGGCAGTCCATTGCCTGACACATATCCGTGTTGCACTTTATAAAGTTTTAAAGGTGGCAGAAGTGGCAAGCTAGGAAGGGGAGGCAGAAAAGGAGCTGCATCTTTAGATGAGAGCCAGAATTGCTGATGAGCAGGGATTGGAAAGAAAAAGAGAATGTGGTGAGGAATGAGTGAAGAGCTGAAAGAACAAGGAGCTATATACATGCCAGTCCTAAACTAAGGTGAGCAATCATTCACTCTAGTCCAGACATCTTTTTATCCTTTTTTTATAGTGAAATTATTGGCACTGAAGGAGGATATGAAAATTATGATTTCATTGTCTTGGATGTGTTCAACATTACAAAGGTAAATGTGATCCTCAGTATGGTGAAACACACACACTTTCATGTTTAAGGGATTTGTATAATTATTAAATAAAGGGCAACTACTGTCAACTATATTTCTGAACACACTTCCTCTGCAAATGGAAAAATAATTTCATCTCCGCTTTAAAAGAATAAGCTCTCTTTCCCTCTTCTGTCTTTGTAGGCACTGATGAACTAAAACTCTTTGAAGACTCTTGGCTTGCTATTCTGTTGTGAAAATATTTCTTTACCAGTGGTATCTTTCATTTCATTGGCCAGACACCTGCCATAAAATTTGATATATACCAGGTTATGTGAGAGACAAGTCTGTTCTTTTTATTTGTGTAGCAAGAACACAGATGTATTGCATCAAAGTTCCCTTATAAAAGTGCTCTCTAAAAATAGCTTGCATCCAAAGTTCTATGCTGCTGCATTTATGCATGCATAATCTGGTTGTGTTTAATACTCTTCTTCTGAGAAATTCTAAAAAACAGCTTATGGGAACTGGTTCTTTGATGCTAAGGACATAGCCAGGATGGCCAGTGGTTAAGCCACTCTGCATTGGAAAGAAAAAATTTGTTAGGAAGAACCTTACGATACGAGAAACAGACTCAGACTCAACCCTTCCAAGACTGAGTGGCTGTGGTTGCCGGCTCCCAGGCATAGTCAGCTGACTCCGTCGCTGACTATAGGGGGCGAAACTTTGGCTCCCTCAGAGAGGGTACGCAATCTGGGTGTCCTCCTGGATCCACGGCTGACACTAGAAGATCAGTTGACGGCCGTGGCCAGGGGGGCGTTTNTCGGACCTGGTTATCTCCGAGACCGCCTTCTGCCACAGATTACCTCTCATCGGCCGATACGCTCCCACAGAGAGGGTCTCCTCAGGGTGCCGTCAGTCAGACAGTGCCGGCTGGCGACCCCCAGGGGGAGGGCCTTCTCTGTTGGAGCCCCCTCCCTATGGAACGAATTACCCCCAGAGATCTGGGTCATTCCGGATCTCCCCTCCTTCCGCCGCGCCCTCAAGACATGGCTATTCCAGCTAGCGGGACTGGCCTAAGGGATATTTTAATTTAATTTTAATTTGATTTTAATTTGGTTTTTAACATAATTTTAAAAAGAAACGGCAAAAAATCAATATTTCATTTTAATTGTATTTTAAACTTAGTATTTTGTATGGTTTGTCTGTTTTTTAACTTGCTGTAAGCCGCCCTGAGTCCGCTAGGAGAAGGGCGGGGTATAAATTTAATAAAACCAAAACCAAAACCAAACATGATCAAAATGCTTTCTCTCATACTGTCTCAATGGATAGTCATATTATCAACATACAACATTATGTAAAACCTGACCCTTGAACTTGCTTATTTACTCTCTTCTTTGCCTCCATTTTAAAACCCATCCATCTATTCATTTGCCTTTTGCATTGAAAGTATTAAATTACATATGTCATTATTATAAATTGTTAATTCCAAAATGGCAAGATGGTATATAAAGGTAGTAAATCAATTCAAGGAGCAGAACCATGAGTTGGGACTGTGTAATCATGATAGACTATTTCAATGGTAGAAGCCATAAAAACTTGGCTTTTCCCTCAGGTGTTAGGACTGGGTTCTTAATGGAGCCTGATATAGGCAGTTTAGGGGATTAAGATGTGTGAGAAGCCTCAGCTGTAGTCTTTATTATTTTTGTTTTTAACTGAATTTTTATTTTATATTATTTTGTATTGTTAGCCATCCAGAATTATTTCCTTAGGTAGCCATTTATATTTTCTGAATAATAAATCTGCTTTTCCTGCTGTGAAAACTTTTTGTCTAGCCCTGTCAGGTAATTTGAAAAAAAAAGGGGTGGGGTGGGGTTGGAGGGGTTTGTTTTAAGAGAATGATTTAAGTAATAGAATTATGATTAAAAACAAGCCTCTTTCCCAGGAAACTACTTTTTTCTATAGATCCAGATGTATATTTTATAGAAATACTGACTCCTATATTTTTCCTTGCATTAAACAATAGGATTATGCTTCTCTAATGAATAAGTTATTGTATTACATTACATCTTTCTGTACTCCCTCCCACAATTGTATCCTGCTGTTAAAAACCCCTGTGAGAGTAGTTGGCCTTGGCTGAAAGATAATGACTTGCTCAAAGTTATTTCACAATTTCCTTGACTTGGGGAGATGGTTATCCAGGGTCTTCCTGGCTGTAATCCAACATCCCAAGCACTATACCCTACATAGAAGAAGGCATGTGAAGCTGTAATAGAATATGTTGTGTTTATATTACACTAAGCATTTCTCCTTCTAAGGAGAGAATATATTATGGGTGTACATTCTATGACATTATCTTCAGAAGATAACTGATATCAACAAGGTCTAGATTCCTGAACTTCAAATGAAAAAAAATTATACCAGTAATGGCATATTTGTCACTTTCTGTACAGGAGAAATTTTTAAACCACTTCCAGTATGACTGGATTCATAATTTATACTTCTCTATAAAACTAATGAGATGTTAGTTTACAGATACCCTAGAATTATAACCATACAATTCAGTAGCCAAAAGAAGCTGGCATGTATTTTATTTTGGGAGTAAAAAATCTCAAAGGGAAAAAAATAACTAAAATGTCATTGCATGTCACATTTATTATGATATAGACTTCACTAAAGCATAGCAAAGTACACTTCAAGACTTGGTAGGTGTGTTTGCTTGTACAGGTGATGAAAAAGAAAGATCAATGGTGAGATAAAAATGAAATATAGTTTCATGGAACTTAGCTTTTCTAAAGTGTTTTTCAAAGTGTGGCCTGACGACCCCTGGGTTCCCCAACTTACTTTAACACTTGATGCATTGAAGGATTTTTTTTAACAATAGACCCAGAAATTAATCTTAAGAGTGTCTATCTCTATGTGTTTAAAAGATGTAATAGAAGAGGAATACATTTTACTGGACAAGACTGAAAGTGATCTCACAGTGAATTTAAAAATGACAGGCTACAAAACTGATGTGAAAAAAATCCTACTCTGGACATACAAAAGAAACTGGCCAATATCTTTATAATTAAAATAATGTACCAAGAGACTGGCCTAGATAATTTTCTTATATGGGATTTACAAAAGAGTCTTGTTAAAGCTTAGAAAAATTTTGTGAGAGGGGATGAATGAAAAGAAATAAAGTTCTGGGACATTATTTGAAGGTAATTGTTAAAAATTTGAAGATTGTTAAAAAGCAAAGGAAGGAATATAAAGTTGATTTATTTGATCAAGGCTAAAATAGATACATTGTTGTCTCTGGTAACCCTTAAAGGACTTCTGCTGATCAGAACTGAAATGAAGAAGTTTTAAGAGAGGGATATGGGAAGAAGAGATCATTTGTTGTATTTTAAGACAAGGTGATAAGTTGCTAAAATAGTATGTGTGCCCATCTAGCCCCTGTGGGGAGATACAGCTATGGCAGATGAAGTAATGACACAAATAGGATAAATCTTCATCATGCAAGCATGCAAGGCTGGGATTTTCAAAGGATTTAGGGTGGGGTGGGAGATTGAACATTTTTGTATACATGCCAAGGAAGTTGTGGGGCTCACGTTAACATGCCCATTATTTTTTGTTTCAAAATAGTGATAAACCCCATGATTTGTTTCAGTGAAAAAACATGTTCAAGGACTGCACATGGTGTTTGTCCACCTTTGAGGATTATGCTTGCTATATCTGATGGACTGGACTTGAGACATAACAATAGAAGGGTGAGAAATAGCATTTGATTCAAGATGTGGGGTTTTCAAGAAGACCACTCCACGATGGCATGACAACCACCCTCTCCCAAGTCCTGTGAATAGCGCTTCTTCTCAAAGAACCCCTATTGGAAGCACTTTCTGTACCTTCATGTGATGGCTCAGCTTTGCCCAGTTTTTAATGAGAGTGAAATGCTTGCACATCCCCAGGCAGAATTCCACCTATTAGTATTCCATTCTATTTTACTTTGAGATAATCACTTTCTGAATGTAAGACCATGGGAATTATATACAGGCACATCTTCTGAGAGGATCAGGCACACACGAGATTCCCTGTATGCCAACTTCCCTCAGGCCTTTTCCATCTGCTCTCCAATGTTGCTGATGGGAACGCCAATTTGCATAACTGTTCTGGATGGGAACAGATGAATCTTGAGACAGCTCAGGAGATTTGCACTCCAAAAGCTACAGGCTGGCACAAAATTGTTGCATGTTTCCAGTCCCTGGTGGATTTCATTTGTTGTTGTCAGTTCTAGTCCGTTCCTTTTAAAGTTTAACTTTATTTATATTCACTGTGGAGAGCAAAACAATTCAATCTCTTGGATCAGCGAAGAACCAAATTGCTAATGCCCGGGGGGAAGGGAGGGATTGATATAATCCAGAGAGAGAGAGAGAGAGGGAGAGAGAGAGAGAGAGACAGAACGAAAGAAAGCACCAGTGTGGTATACCGCTTAGGGGGTTAGACTAGGAACAGGGTGACCCAGATTCTAGTCCTTCCTTAGGCCTGAAAGCCGGCTGGGTGATTTGAGGTCAGTTATTCTCTTCCAGTCTGAGGAAGCTGAAAAACATCTGTCTACCAACCCTACTTGACTAGCATGGTAGATTATAATAACCTTCTGTGAAGAGGCCTTAGTGCTGCAGTGAATTGATTTGAGCTGTTGCTGCTGCTGCTTTTATTAATGTTACTGTGTTATAACTTAGGAGTAGTTTTACAGTAGAGGGTTATTACTGAAGGAAATGGTGAGTTCTCCTTCACTGATTATGTGTAAAAAAAGACAGCTGTTTTTCAATCTTGCTTTGAGCTGGATTTCTACATGGATCAGGAGGTTGAATTCAACACTCAGAATGAGCCCTTCCAGCTGTATGATTCTAAAATCTTATATTTTTAATGCACATTAATTTCAGAAGCTAGACCAATGTTAACAATTTAAAGGACTTCTTTCAGGGCCATAGTGATAGAGTATACCATTTCTATACTGTATGGATTTTTAAAAAGGAAAATAATTAGGTGCTTAGGGCAGTGTATAAAGAAAGTTTTTTCAGTCCTTTTCTCTCACCAGGGTTGCAAATTGGGCAGAGTCTTGCACAACCTGTTTGCAGTGGAAGAAATTAGCATGCAGTGGGGTAATTGTGAACTTTTCTTGAAAATCAATCAGTACATGCACCTTCTTACTCTGGATTGTTATAAAATCTTTAAAATCTCTCTGCAACATATCAGGGACTGGTCCACACTGGTTCATCAAGACTGCCATTTAAAAGAAGCCAATCTTTGAACTACTAATTTTGTAAACATTGTCACACCCACTGTGGCCCTCTGGCTGTGTATCCACAATTGTTTCTCCAGGATTTGGAGGAAGTATTGTTGCATCCATAATTGCCCACAATGTATACATTACTTTTTTATTTCACAATAGACTTCTTGTCAAAAAAAGAAAAAAAGAAAAAGAAAGCAAAACACAGCACCTCTGCTGTGCTTCAGGGTACAACCCGAATATGAATATTATGAGGCAGCACAGCCACACTTCTCTGTGCATAAATGATTCACCTATGGAGAGGGTTACCAGCATCAAATTCCTGGGTGTGCAGCTAACGAGTAGGCTGGCTTGGTCGCTCAACAGTGAGAAACTGGTGAAGCCGGCACAGCAGCGCCTGCATTTTCTGCGCTACATGAGTAAAGCACATCTTCCTTCCCCTGTCCTGACCACTTTCTACAGGGGGACGATCGAGAGCATCCTGTCATACAGCATCACAGTCTGGTTTGGAGGCATCACTGTTTCAGACAGGAAGGCGGTGCAGAGAGTGGTGAGAATGGCCGAAAAGATAATTGGCAGTTCCCTCCCTCCTCTCCAGGACATAGCACAGAAGCGCTGCTTGAGCAGGGTCCGTATGATTATCTGGGACACTACACATCCTCTTCACAACCTGTTTTCCTTGTTACCTTCTGGGAGGAGGCTTTGTGATATCCAAAGCAGAACATCCAGATTCAGCCAGAGTTTCATTCCATACAGCATTAACCTTGCGAACTCTCAAGCTTCCTCCTTCCGTTATATATTCAAGATGGACAATATCTAATATTTATTTGCTACGTATATGTAGAGATGTGGGTCTATACATATGTTGTTCATAGTATGTTTAGGTGTGTGTCATGTATGTGTTTTACTTTGAGAGCGGGCAACTAAATTTCATTTTTTATGTGTGCCATTGTGCCCACAGTATAAAAATGACAATAAAGGTTATCTTATCTTATCTTATCTTATCTTATCTTATCTTATCTTATCTTATCTTATCTTATCTTATCTTATCTTATCCTGAGACAGTTTTGATGTTTCTCAACCTGGCACCCCCACCTCCAGTAGTGTTAGAACAGTACTGCCAGAGTTGCAGTTTCAGAAAGAGGATTCACCCAGCCTTGCCTCCTTTAAATGTGATAGTCCAATAAACCTGGAATGAAAATCAAATCACTGAGTCATGCCTCCAGCACAAATGTAGAAAATGAAACTCGGTTTCTAGACACATATTCAGCATTGCTGAAATGAAAATGTTGGTACCAATATTTTGTCACAGCAAGGATCCTAATGAAACACACAAAAATGCATAACATCCTCAAAATTAAAGTCAGGGCAGAAAACGAACCGCATAGTGCTCATTTAGGCAGATATTTTTAATAGCAAGCAACTGAAGATGAACATACCCAATATCCACTTACTATTAAAAGTGCATTTTGTAACCCCGGATGTTTTCCAGCCTAATAATGAGCCTATATGCCAGCTGAAGATATTTCAGCATTTTAGCTTCCATCAGCAGGTTGTATATATAGGCAGAAAAATTCTATTTCAGGCACACTTGGGAATCCACAGAGTCTCAAAGAGCAATTAGGGTGGTTTAAAGATCTGCAAAAAGCAACAAGGATTCAGATGAGAAATCCTTGAACACAATTGGCTATACTTTCCATCAGAGGTTATACAGTAGATGATGGTAACATTTTAACTTCCTTTTCTATAAAAAGTACAAATTGACCAGCTTTGGAATATTATGCATAATATTTAAAACAATGAATAACAGTTACACAAACCAGTGTCCCTTGGGCAAAGTATGTTGGGATTGAGACAAAATACTCTATTCATTCCTTTCAGTAGTGTCATTGCTACCGTACAAATCAAGGACATTTGACAGGAAGGTGTAAGAAAAATTCTTCCCTTCAATATATGACTGGTTGTCAATGCATATAAATACAGATTTTGATTTCCATAGTTGTATTCCAACATTATCAGGGACAAAGTTCAGCTAGCAGATTTTGCTAAAAGAGTGTCAATTTTGGCTATATTTATATACAATTTCAGTGTTTTTCTGTAATAATTCAAGCAGAAACCAAGAACTTTATTTATTAGTATAATTTAATTTGGTTCTTCTTCCATGCCCAGCTCCTTTGCACTGAGACCTTTCTTCAATTTTAAGGGAGAACAGTTTGGTTTCTTAAGAGATTTTTGATCAAATATTACATTAGGGAATTGATAGAACTTGAGTCAATATTGATTCTTGACAAGATCTCTGGTTGAAAAATACGTCTTATTTAGGGCAAAGTGGCATATTGTATAATTTGCACAATGGATGAATAATTCTATATGCATATTTTCCTTTTTCAAAAAAAGTTAATTAAAGTTTATCCCTCATCCTACCTTTCTAACTTGGAACAATTTCAAGGAGTCATTGAGGCAAGCCCCTGTTCAGTTCAGAAATCCCGATTAAAACATCCTGATAGATTGTGTCAACTCAACTTCAAACCCATTCTGCAAGGAGGAGGCCACAGCTACTTCTCTTTGTGATCAGTTTCAATGGTGAACTGCTGTTATTGTGAACAAATTATATTTAAAATTCAGCCTGAATCTATGATAAGAAGGACATGATACCATCTCCCATGTTCTTAGCTGTGGAGAAGAAACAAGAGCATCATTTTTGGAGAGGAAACCTATAAACATAAAACAAGTTATGCAACCAACAGCAACTTTATAACAATTGGGGACAATGTGTTTGGAGAGCCCTCCTAACAGGAAAAAGAAAACAGGTACTTCCGGTATAACCTTTTCACCATGGTCCAGTCAAAATTGGCTGTTTCCCATTCATTTGCCATTATTATACTATGACAATTTATTTGAAGAGCTATGGGACTTTTTATTTTAAAAATTACTCTGATTTATAATTTATGAATTATATGAAATGCTTTACAGATGGCACATAACTCTGTCAATAATTACCAAGTTAGAAGGAATGTTTTGTCATATGCGGTAATTATGTAAAAAATATTCAAAGTATTGGAAAGAAATACACCAACAAATTCAGATGCTAAAAATAAAGCTCACACTGAAACCACAAATACTTTTATTATGTCTAATACTGAAAATATAAATAACAAATATTACAATCTACTAAGATTTATGTTGAACAAATTAGGCACAATATTAGTAAAGAGGAATTTTGCCAATAATACAAAACTGGAGACCAAAATAGAAGAATATGTAGCAATGGCAAAATTGACAGTACATATCCATAACAGATGTTTCACCAAATTTAAGCAATATGTGTATTATATATACTATACATTGCCCAGCAGAGCAAATTTAGACATGTAGAATATAGTTTTGAAGAAGAAATTTATGAGATTAATACAAAAAATATTGGAAAGGTTTTAAATAGTTACTAGCAATAATCTTTGATGTTTAATGCAAAGTATAAATATATAGGTTGTAGATAGAGGTGAGAAAAAGAGAAGGGAAGAGGAGAATTCATTACTAAACTGTGATCTGATAGTGTTTTTATTCATGCTTTGTGTTTAGCAGTTTTTGTTATTATTCAGCTGTTAGTATTCAATATAGATCTTTTTTTCTTATTATAACAATAAGAAATATATTTTAGAAGATTGGCTGTTGTATGAGAATTAAAAATAGAAATTATATTCATTCTAGTTTGATAGCCAATAAGTCACTTGCTAGTTTGTTATAAGATCATTTGAGAATTCTAATTGGTTTCCATAGTTTGGTTTCTCATGGTTTCTTTAATTATGGTTTCTCAAATAATTGATTTATTGAATGATTATGTGAAATCAAGTTGGTATTGACTCCTAGTAACTAGATAGATAGATAGATAGATAGATAGATAGATAGATAGATAGATAGATAGATAGATAGATAGATAGATGGATGGATGGATGGATGGATGGATGGATGGATGGATGGATGGATGATAGATAGATTTTTTTCATACCAATTGTCCCTAAAATGGTCTTTCAGGACACAGCAATCACCATTATAACTGAGTCCATCCATCTCATTGCTGGTTGTCCTTTTCTTTTTCTTTCCACCTTTCTCAGCATTAGAGTTTTCCCTAGGGAGCTAGGTCTTCACATTATGTGCCCAAAGGAGAATAATTTAAACTTGGTCATTTGTGCTTGATCTCTGAATTCATATGTTCTATGATCTATTTGTTGTTTTGTTGGCTGTCTGTGGTATTCTCAAGTTCAAAACATCATTATTCTTTCTATCCTGTTTCTTCAAAGTCCATTTTTGGGACTTTGAGTATCACAGGGACAACCATTGCCTATACAATCCAGACTTTTATAGGTATAGGTGTATTCCAATATCTAAATATCAGGCATTCATGATTGCTCTACCTATGGCATATTTTTTGACTGCTTGTTCCTTTATTGTTGATGTTTGATCCTAAGGCAGAAGCTATCTATCACTTGGATATCTTCATTGTCAATTCTAAAGCTGATTATTGTACATAATGTTATTAGTTTATATTTAATTTTAGTCCCAATTTTTTCAATATGCTTTTTGACTTTTATAACTAGAACTTATAGATTCTTTGTATTTTCAACTATGAAGACTATTCTTATTATCAAATAAACCATAATTTACATGTTTCACATGACATGCTCAACTCAAATGAAATTACATTACAACTTGGCACATGTAAAAAAAGGACAAGGTTTCAATCTCACAATTCTGGCTACCTTCTTAACTTTCTTGATCTCCAGGCCAGATGCGAAGAAAAACAATAATACAGAAAAGAAACCATAATAATTTGTCTTATAGAGTTTTTATAAGCCTTGGGAAAAGTGTGGTATAAATGCTTCTATAGTGTTTAAATTTTTTTCTTCTGGATTCATATGGCTTCATTCAAGTTCCTTGTTATTCTTAAGCAATTCTGCATGACTTGTAGTATCCCGTAAAAGCCTAAGATACTCAGGGTTGGGATCTGAAGTCATTTCCTCTCCTCTCATTCCAGAGATGCAAGCTGAGTGGAAAATTAGCTTTGATCAAAGAAATAGAGATAATTAGTTTATATGAACATATTGGCGGTAATTCTATAAATAAAGTGTTTCAAAACTAAACTGTAGAGGGGATAAAAACATAAGATTAAGATAAGCCAGTAATAAAACCAGTATGGTGGTTTGAGAAACAGTCTCCTGTGTAATTTTTCTTCTTCTTCACTTGCTATTGCACTGTGTGAGTGAGAGTGTGCATCAATGCAAAAGATTGTGCCAACTGAATAAGAGTTGGAAAGTTTAACTAACAGCTTTCTCCATCTGAATCTATTAATTGATTGAATCTAGTTTTGCTGGTAAGATATCATGAAATCATGGGTTAATCCAGCAACCTAATTAGTTTGGGAATCTGATAGTTAAAGTTTCTTTCCTGCTCTGGTGTGCCTGGATCCAATAGGATTTCAGTGCTTGAAAAACATCATTAGATATTTTATAATTTCAACTGACTCATATATTTAATGGATCAGAAGTTGTAGGTTTCTTTGTTTTTTAAAAACCTGAAATCTGCTTTCTGCTTTAGATAAATAATTACAAAATTACAAAAGCTAAATCCAGAAAAGCTAGGAAATTCCTGAAAGCTTGGTTGTCAAGCACAGGAAATCAGGAGTCCTATGAATATATAGGTTTATTGCAAACTTAAGCTCTGTACAAGAATCTGAACTACTAAAGGTTAAAGCAAATTGGCAGTAGGTAAGACTCAATGGAATGCTAGGTGGGCTGGATTTAGATCTCTTGTGGGCAGAAAGGGACTCAACACTGATGACATGTTTGACCCCTCCCTCAGGTTCAATCTGGTCATTTCCTACATTGGTACTCAGACAAATCAACTATCAATAGGCACATAGAGATAAACAACATTTACACATAATTCAAAATAGACAATAAAAAGCTACAAGGGGGGGGGAAGTACAGGGCAATTACTACCCAGATAAGGAGGCATTGATATCAGGATTAGCAACAGACAAACCCTTAAGCAGTTAATAACAGCCTAATGAAGGAACTACCAAGGAGATAACCACTCTCCCACAACATTGGCAGGGTAAGCTAAATAGGGAGCAAACCTCACCCTCACTAGAACTGATGATGTTACTATACAGGTAATGGACTATCTGCAAGGAAACAATCAAGGTCGACACAAGCTCAGAGAACACAAAGAGTTGTACAATTGCAAAATTCAGAATAACAAGTCAGCCCAGTTTTAAGATTTTGAGATTAAACCTGAGAAAGGTTTAAACATTAAACATGCCAACATACTTTTCCGTATTATTGTTCTTTAAACATAATTTAGAAATCAGTTCATTCTATATAGATTGAGGAAATAGCCAAAGTCCTTTGGATACTTGGAATGGAGACAAGGTGCCAACTCTGGGAAAACGTGATTTATTTTATTTAACGTGGGTTTTCCAAGTAATTCTGGAAGAAAAATCCCCAAAAAAGAAAGAAGGAAAGATAATAGAAGCCAAAAGACAAATCCAGTTAAGTTAGAAGTAGAAAATATGTTCTTATGGCCATTGAAAATTATCCAGAAGAACTGTAGGAAAATAGAATTTCTGCAAATCTTTTGAACTGGGAATCTTTCTAAATTTTTTGATGAATGAGTCTCATCCTCCTTCTACTTCTCACTTAACATTAAACAAAATGCACTATCTGCTGAAAAAAAAGCTATAGTATTATTCCTTGAATGTTCCAGGGTAGTCTTGACATACAATGCAATAAATTCAAAAATTGGTGGCATAGATATTTGATAAATACATAAATGAAACTTAGGGAAACCTCTGCTTCAGGACTGGCAATTCACCTCAAAACCCTTTTCCTATGCCATTTCAAGGGAATAATGAAATAGAGTAAACTTGTTCCATTTTGCTACTTCCTGTTTCATGTTGTACTTTTCTAGATGGATTTTTATTTTTTTAGGCAGCGGCTTGATTTATATTAAAATTGAATAAGGTGGTTGAGAGGACTCATCTTCCTTTTTCTAACCTTTATAAACCAATGTCTTTATAGCAGTACAAAGCTCTTTAAAAAGTGTATTTTTTTCTGCAGTTCCAATCATTAAGCAGCAGAAACACATACTTTCAATAAGCCTGCCATTTTTAATGCTAAAGAAAATGGGAGAAACTGCCTCTTAGCCATCTTATACAATTTCTAAACTTGTTAGACAAATTGCACTCTGCCTAGGATCCTATAGACATGAAATACCCAATTTCACTTTCACCAGGATTCAGGGTACATTTTATTTTAAATTCCATCTCTGACCAGTATTACTGAAAGTAGTGGTTGAAAAAGAAAACACAAAGTGAAGCTCTAAAATAGGTTTAATGTTTATTTTTTATTTGTTGGCCTTTAACTCAGGCCTGAAAAAACATGAAACTCAGAGGTGTGCAATATTCAAGCTCAATGCAAAGAAAAATACTTCTGATCTGGCTATGCCTGGCACCTGTTCCTTAACGGAGCCCTGCCATTTCCTGGGCTGGCATGGCAAGCGTGCGGATTCAAGAAAAGATCTGACTGTGTTTCAAGGATGATGGCTGGACAGTATTCCGTGGCTGTCTCTGTAATGTTTCTAGAACCCAAGAGCATATTTTCCTATCTCCCTTTTAAATCCCAAAAAAGGCACCGTTCCTCTAAAGAACAGTGGACAGGTACAGAAAGGCTCTCTATGCCATATATAAAACTTTCTTGTTTATATGTTTCAACTTTCTTGTTGAATTTATCAGATTCAAATATTACATATCTCTAAATCACTGTTTTTCAAATGCTGGCTGGGCAATTCTGGGAGTTGAAGTCCATACATCTTAAAGTTGCCAAGCTTGAAAAATACTGCTGTAAACCCTACTAGACTTTTCTCAGTAGCAAAAGAGAAAACAGTGTTCTTGCTATATAGTCAAAACCATTGTGCATCGTTGTCATACAAATTGCAATCCTTGGTAAAGGTATGTGTCTTAGTTACAACATGTTACTTCTTTCCCTCTGAAGTCATGACATTATTATAGATATAAGGAATCTCATACAGAATATCACTTATCACTAACTAAACTATCTACAGGAAATAGTCAAATAGTTCGCCAAGATTGTATGATCAAAATTCTACTGCTTTTACATATGTTGCACATGTGATGCACATAAACAAGAACAGGGTTTTGGTCATCACTACCATTTTGAATCCTTTTATCTCACCTACCCCCCTGGATGCCCCTAGTTGAATCAAGATTGCTGACTCACTTCCATAGTACCTAACGCCTAAGCAAAATATCTAGACAAATATATTCTACTCATCCAATTATTTGTGAAAGAGAAAACAGAATTTTTGCAGAAGTAACTTATGTAGCAGGCATAGCTGTCTGTAACCTTCACATAGTGATGTGTAATGCTCTTTTTTAAAACTATTTTTTGTTTCTTAATGTAACTTTCAACAATCGCACAGAATGCCAGTGTAGTGTGAAGAACCATTGTGATGTATTGGTCCAGATGTTGGGTAGAACTGGACAAGCCCAGATTCAAGCCTACTTTCAGCCATGAAAGTTTACAAGATCACTTTGTGCTACTCAATCTTTCTCAGACTAACCTGTACATGGGTTATGGAATCACATAAGCATGTCCACTTTAATATACTGTATGGATATTCTGCTTTCCTGTGTGCATACATTAACTTACAGCAGCATAATCAGCAATCCAAACAAGCTATTTCAGAATCATTTGCCAGAATAAATTAGCTATTTTCAAGAAAAAGAATCTGAAAGTGAAAAGGTAAAGCTTTTAGTTTTTACTTAATTGATTTTACTTTATTGATATTACATTTCGTGCCCCTTTCTACGTTCATGGATACATAGCAAATCCCTTCCATGTAGTTGTTTGTCTACAATTTGCTTGCTTCAGCCAGAGAGTTGCATCTTTGGTTTGCAATAATCTTCCTTTCCCATTAAATAGTTATGCATTCTATATAACAAGAAATGGTACATTCTTCATTATGACTTACTTGGAAGGCAAAATTTCGGGTCGCTGATCCTCAACTTCTGTCATTACCTTTTACTGCTTCCTTCAGGTATCCCTTGCTTAATTTGCTTCGTATCTTGAGTCTCTGAACTGTTGGAATTAGGACTTCCAGCCTGGAAAATGCATTTGTGAGATGGTGACTTAATTATCCTGATGTGTCTCTTATTAGAAAGGACCACTGGTTGGGTGAATCAACGGTATTCATTTAATGTCATTGAATGCATGCCATAAGAAACCCCTAAAATAATACTTCTATTTATATCCCAGAGACATTTTGGCTCCTGGGCTCAGTGACTATATGCTTTTGCTAATTGTGCATGACCCCTATGGGAACCTGCCACTGAATCAAGGGAGAGACAGTAATAGGGCCCAAAGTATTTAGGAGGAGAAATTTGAAGAGTGCAGCATACTTCATCTACCAAAATTATACTCTTGCTTGCCAGGAAACCAATGTTTGCTCTTTTCTCATATTGCTTCTGCAGTAAGATTATACGGATGGGCACACAAAGATATAGAGGAAAATCCAGAAAGGGTTTAGGAAGCAACAAGATATCACTGGGCAGTGGAAAAGTCTCTGCTTTCTTTGTAAACAGAAACTGCTAGGATATAAAATCAAAACACTGGAATAAATGCAGTAGAATTTGGCAAACCCCCTTAAAAAGAAAAAAAGAGAACATCCTGGCATATTTTGCTAAGCATAGTGAAGTAAACTTTAAATCTGGTTGCACACATATATGTAGAACAGTAGGCTTCATAACTGCCAATAACAATAACTTGTACATTTTAACTGGGGATTATGTGAGCAAAGTTCTTGCTACCATGTGCCTTTCATATATGGGTTCCACCTTTTCTTTTCTTTGAAATAATTATCCAAAATCTATCGCAATAGCATTAGCAGACTTATATATTGCTTCACAATGCTTTATAGCCTTCTCAAGCAGTTAACAGAGCCAGCATATTGTCCCCAACAATTTGGGTCCTCATTTTACCGACTTCAGAAGGATGGAAGGCTGCATCAATCTTGGGCTGGTCAGAATCAAACTGCTGGCAGATGGCAGAGTTAGCCTGCAATACTGCATTCTAACCACTGTGCCATCATGGCTATAAATGTTATTGGTTTATGAAAATGGTGAAGACCTTATTGCAGTGTTGGGAAAAATTACTCCTCCAAATGAATATCCACAGGAAGGATCTTTAGTTATTTTGACAGCATTTTATCAGGTTAAGTTCCTATAAAACTGTTTCTTGGCTCCTATGAACAGGAAAATTGTAAGAAAATTGTCAGACATGTTATGGGATTTCACAATTCTAATGCATTCAGAACATTCCACATCTTTCATCTACTTGAAGTCTTAAAAGAGCCCTTAAAAGTCTTTGTACTTTACTGGATTAGAATTCTTAGGACAGGGATTAATAGTGGAAGAACATGGAATTTGTTTAGATGTTCAGAAGAAGATTTACTGAATAAAACATGAACAGCTTGATAGGAGAATGAAAATTCACAATCATTTGGCTGAGCATGATTTTCTTTATAGTCTGGCATTTATTTATCTGCACTTTCCCAGCCATTTTTATTACTTGGTCTGGACAAGATTAGCACCTGGATGAAAAGAGCTGGTAGAAAAGAAAAGAAAATTAGTTGATGGCAATGTTGGCATGGGATACAAGTTTTGAGAGACACATCATCTCCAATCTATTAGGAATTATTGAAGGCCTTTACTTTTATATTTATTAATTGCACTGTGGCCTTGAAGATTTTTGAATTCCTGTGTGCAATTCCCAAATGATATGAAGCCTGTCCAATGCTCACAGTGCTGTCTAACATTTATGTGTATTTACCCATGTAGTAAGGCTGTTGCGTTATAATTTATATTTTTTATTATCTTCTTTACTCCCCCTCTTATTGGTATTATTATTATTATTATGTTTATCATTATTCAGCATGCATACTGAAAGCTTCTGCCCCGGAGACAAATTCCTTGTGTGTCTAATCACCCTTAGCCAAATAAAGTATTCAAGTCATTTCAATTCAATTCAATTCAGTTCAGTTCAGTTCAATTCAATTCAATTCAATTTAATTCAATGATAGCTGGGCATCTCATTAGCTTTAAATCTTCAAGGAAGATGGTGATCTAACTTGTAATTTCATATTATAAAAGTTACATTCCTATTAACATATTTCCAGGTTTTTTTTCAGATATTTGCCAGAGATTATCTCAGGATCAGTAGGCCAGTTTTGTTTCAACTAGTCTTGTCCCTGGCTATAGTTTATTTATTACTTTTCATGGGATTCCCTGATCATTTTGCTTCCTTTTCTTGATGCAATGATTGTTTACTTCATAGAAAATGTAACATATGCAGAAATGAATATATATTCTTATACTCAGATGGACTCAGGAAGGCAATGTCTTGTGGATGGAATGTGGAGTTTTGGCTCATTAAATTATGAGATGCCCAAGCAGTGTTGTGGGAATGTCTCATATTTTATTATTCCATCAGCTCTCATCCTTTTATTGCTGCCCTATCTTCCCATGTTTCAATTAAATCCCACTGGATTTTTCAAGGATGTCCTTGTTCACAGAGACTTCTATCAATTTGCACTCTGAGCTATGCGTTTTCCTTTCCTTAGAGAAACCCAGAGATTTCATCCAAAACTTTCCCAGGAAATTCCAAACAATCATTTATGCCCAACTCTTCTTTTTTACTTGTGAAGTAGCTGTGCTTTGGATCTCACATTTGATTAGTAGATGGCACTCTTAACAATTGCTCCTTTGATATCCTAATTGATTTCTTTTTTAGCCTGATCTAGGCACTTCAGATTGTTTGACAAACTCAATCTATTCTGGGTCTCATTAGGAACAAAATCTGCAGGGTTGTGGGCAGGGCATTGTGATCGAAGTCCCTCCCCTCTTTGATACACATCACATGTCTATCTCAGAGACCTGGATTATAATGTTGCGTCAACCATTTTACGACCTTACCCAGAGATACTCTAATGCAGAGGTAGGCAACCTTGGCTCTTTTATGACTCGTGGACTTCAACTTCCAGAATTCCTGAGCCAGCACAGCACAGCCAAGGTTGCTACCGCTGCTCTAATGAAACAAATAAACAAAAAAATGTCCTAACCCTAGCCCTAACCCTAATCCTTATTCTATTCTGCATTTTACCACACCATTTCTCAGCTAACTTCTTCAGAATTTACAAATTTATATTTTATGTAATATATATTTAACTGATTTAAATTCTAATTGTGTTTTTAAATATACCCTTGCTTGGACAGAATTGTAAACTTGTTACTATAACTACTGTTTACCCTCACTTTGTATACCCTTCAAGCAAATGTTGCTGAGGTTAAATAGTTTAGATTTGGAGAAATGACAAAGATTCCAACTTTCCAAACATTACAAGGCAGTCGACCTCTGAGGCATTTTAACAGGAACCAACAGGAAGTGGTTTCAGTGGAAGTAGAGATTCACTTATAAACAGAGTGAGACCAACAAAACCTCCTCACCCGTCCTCAGCCTAAGGGAGCCTTGCCTCTTCTTTCCATGCAGGCATATTTTAAAATTATTTTGTGACCCTTTAAGATAACAAAATAAAATGCTTTTATTGATAGTGGCTTATCCCTGGTACTCTGGGATACTAATGATTTTAATTTTTAAATTCTCAATGTCACTTTTTTTCTGGTGGGCTAGAAGATTGTCTGTCAGCCAGCCAGTAGCCCACATAGGGATGTTGATTCTTCTGTTACCACTGTTATTTACTTCATGTATAAAACACTGGCAGCTTTCTTGCTTATTACATTGTAGTGTTTACATCTAGGATGCCAGATTTTGCCATATGATATGCTTCGACCTGTTGACTGACCAGCCCTTCCATAATTAGGCTAAATCTCTGTCTCCTACTTTATAGATCCCAGAATTCAGATGTACAATGGTTCTAGAACCTAGCAAACAGACAGAGAGCTAGAAATATATTGGCATGATCACATTCCATATGATGGAATGGAATTGTTGTAAAATAACTGCAAGAATCAAAATCAAGGGCAAAGCTGCCAATGCAGATCTTACGACAACCTGAGACACTGTCACTACTAAGGACATAGTGAATGTGCTATACCAGGGGTAATCAACCTTGGCTCTTTTATGACTCGTGGACTTCAACTCCCAGAATTCCTGAGCCAGCTGTGCTGTGCTGGCTCAGGAATTCTGGGAGTTGAAGTCCACGAGTCATAAAAGAGCCAAGGTTGACTACCCCTGTGCTATACTAGTGCCACTTCTATTCTGTTCTAATGAATAGTTTAGCTGTCCATCTGCCATATCACCTCTCCTAGAGTCTGGACCACAGGCCCAATGTACCAAAGATGTTCTCAGAAAGATACCTGGATTGCTGAAGGGCAGCATAACTGCTGGAAGTGCTATGAGAAGAAACAGTGGATTGGGCTTGTGTGCTGTAGTGGTTAATCTGTGGGATTAGGATTGAAGAAAGCCCAAATATACTTTGGGCAAATCACTTTATCTCAGCCTATGTTAGTCCACAGGCTTGTTCTGAGAAAGAATAAAAGGAGACAATGCAATGTATACCACTTTGAGGGCCTTGAAGGAAGTCTAGTTATCAATTAATCAAACAATCATGTTCCTATGACTTTTCTTATTGCTAGATAGCAATAGCACTTAGATTTATATACCACCCCATAGTGCTTTTCAGCACTATCTAAGCAATTTACAGAGTCAGCATATTGCCCCCAACAATCTGGGTTCTCATTTTACTGACCTAGGAAGGATGGAAGGCTGAGTCAACCTTGAGCTGGTCAGGATCAAACTCCTGGCAGTGGGCAGAGTCAGCCTGCAATACTGCATTCTAACCACTGAACTACCACAGCTCTTGATCAGGAAGCACTTCAAAACCATATTGCTATAATACGTCTCTACATCTATCATGTCTTGAGCATTTTGTTGATTTTTATATGCTCCAGCATTAGATATAGAGAGTTTCACTTTGCCCCATAGGTTGAATCCTCCAATGCTTTGCGACTTCCTATTTGTTTTTATATAGGCCATAATGATTCTCAAACTGCTTAAATTAAATCCAAAATACAGCTGAATTTGGAGAGAATATTTCAGACAGCCTGATGGTAAATAGTGTAATTAGAAAATAGTCCATAGGAAAACATTTCTAATGGACTTAAACGTTACCAAATCAATCTGCTCATTGGAGAAAAAATATGTTTTCAAAGCAGTCTTCGAATTGTATATCTTAAAAGACTTTCTCCTACTCCCTCCACGAACATAACATTAAATGGCAAAAGATATTTGAGAAAAAGCTATATTAATGGATAAATCTGCTCTTCAAAAGACAATAATATTTTGAAAAACCCATTGACTGAATGCAAATCTTGAAGTTAGCAAAACAAACTCTTTAATTCCCAATTTCAGAAACTTCTTTCAATTATATCTAGCTCTTTTTACCCATACAAGAGCCAAGTTGGTAAGTAATTTGAATCTAATTACTGCCTCTATAGTTTGGACTGTGAGGCTATGCCCAAATCCAAATAAAACAGAAGTATGTGCCTTCCATCTAAACAATTGCACAGCAAATAAAAAGTCAAAATTATCTTTTTGTGGAAAGAGAATGAAACACAACTGCTCAACCAAAATATCTTGGAATAATCCTTGACTGATTCCTTACATTTGAAAAACACCTTGAAATAATCAGACAAAAATTGAAAACAAGGAACAACCCTCAAATCAAAACCGGTCTCATGACTCCATGTTCTTTCTACCATTGCCCCTCCCCCTTATCTCAGGTGACAACAACTGATTGTTCAAGAGTGGAATAAGATAAACAGACCAGCCTAGAGATCTACCAATACATAAAACATTATACTTTCTATCTCATACCAGGCTTAAGTCTTGGAAAGCAATTTGGGACAACATGCCACAATCTTATGATCTAGATGAAAAATGGTGATTAAAATGTGTGACCTTTAATAACCAAACAGATCATGCAGATCCAACAAAACCACTTCCAGAAATGCAATTGTCCTGAAAAATGTGGAGCCACCTGTCTAGAATCAGAACAAGCCATACCAGAACTATGGCAAAGTTCTTTAAGTGGGGAGTGGCAGAAAGCCTACAATGTGGCTATAGTAGATCACAACAAATGATAATACACATAGTCCGAGAATGTCCCCTCATGAAATTTCAAGGCAGCACAACCACACAGGAAACAGATGGTTAGTTTCCTTAGATAT
>NW_015386452.1:43752-51302 GCF_001527695.2 Protobothrops mucrosquamatus | reverse complement strand
TATACATATATACATATATACATATATGCCAGTAATAAATAAATAAAAGTAAACACCAGGGTAAAATCATCAAACTATAAGAGTTTAATGCCACTACACATACACCAAGCTTTCGTCAGCTTGGCGTATGTGTAGTGGCATTAAACTCTTATAGTTTGATGATTTTACCCTGGTGTTTACTTTTATTTATTTATTACTGGCATGGATGCACCCAGGGATCACGTTTTTAGTGTAATTATCAACATATACATATATACATATACATATACATATACATACATACATACATACATACATACATACATACATACATACATACATACATACATACATATATATATATATATATATATATATATATATATATATATATATATATATAAATCCCAGGTATACTCATATTCAAGAATCGAATACCAGGATAAAATGCAAACACAACTGTTTTAATGCACTTAGCTTTCGTCGGCTAACTGACGATGTCGTCAGAGTAAAATGCTGGTGTTTTGGGAGCTTGCTTATAAAGCCGGCCATTTTTGCGCTCTGCCCATGGAGCAAGTTACCGGTCTGCCCGCCAATACGGCCAATTGGGGTGGGCAGACCGGTAACTCGCTCCATGAGCAGAGTGCAAAAACAATCGGCTTTATAAGCAAGCTCCCAAAACACTGGCATTTTACTCTGATGATGTTGGCAGTTAGCCGACGAAAGCTAAGTGCATTAAAACAGTTTTGTTTGTATTTTATCCTCGTGTTCGATTGTTTTCTTGAATACACACACACACACACACACACACACATACTTAAGTTCATATTTGTGTTTGTATGCATAATGTATTTTATTAGTGTTGTACATCAGTGATTGCATGACTTCTGTAGATGCCGTATGCTAAATAAATAAATAATTTGAATCTGCCTAGGGACATGTTTTTGTATAGGTTGTTATTTATAATTGCCCTTTCTTTCTTCTGTTGGAGTGGATTGTTATTACCATAGAGAGTTGCCTTTACAAATCTTGGAGAACTGCTAAAATCAGACATTACTATTTCTTTGGGAATATTCTTTTGCACTTCAGCAACTGGTAAATTGGTGAAATATGGGAAATAGATAATAGTCTAACTTCAGATCGCATGGAAGATAAATAGAACTAAGAATCAGTGATGAAGTCAAATTCTTTTAAATAACACATAGCTGTAGATTTCAACTAGAATGATAGGCATTTGCAGATACAGCTGACTCTATTACCCCGTATATTAAACTTCAGTTAAAGTTGTAGTGTAGTTTTCTAGACAAGGTAATTACATATCAATCTGGCATTCATCCAAAATAGTGTTATATTACAAAATACCAGACTGCAGTATAAGGGAAGAAGATAATGGAATTCATTTTTGCTTTCTTGCACTCCTGTTAAAAATCCTCTTTTGAAGTTCCTATTTCTATTGGGAATAAGTTTCCTATTTGACACCAATTTTAATTCCTTGTCTGCTATGATCTGCCTAGAATATTTTTAGAAAATGTGTTAATGACAAAGCAGTTGCAATTTTATAACAAGCAACCTTTGACCTACAGGCTAATATGACCTGCAAGTGAGTTTCCCTTAAGGCCACAAAGTTCTTCCCAAGGCTTAGCCCCTTTTTGAATCTGGCCCTATATGACTATGAGAAAAATGGGTTGGCTATTCAAATGGATTGGCTGTGGGGAGAATAATAATAAAGTAAAAAAGTATAAGAGCTACACATTAGAAAATACAAAACCAAGATAAAAGATGAAGAAATAATGGCATTATTATGTGATATGAAGAAATAAAATTGTCAGTTTGATTGTGTTAGTAGAAGTATTAATAAATGGTACATGGATATCCTCAAACTTGAATAGAAGAAGAGCAAAATGGTATGAGAAGAAGGGGAATTATGAAACAAGGGAAGTTATTAATCAACTAGATGTGTCCTTATATAGCTAGCCTATGGTAGAAAGAATTACTTTTATCCAGGTCAAAAATAAAACAAAATATCCCTTCCCCTATAAACACACACCAACACTCATGAGTAGCATCAATGATAAAAAAAAAATACCATGGCACAACTCAATTTTTGCAGCTTTTCAAAAATCTGGAAGTTTGGCTGGCCGACGATCTTTCACCCTCCCACTCCCATTAGTGGCAGGCCCACAGGGGCTTGACACCTGCATCAGGCGGCAAGACAACCCACACAGGCATGCCCTGGGCTGTGGAGGTTACCATTATTTTTCTGTGTATAAGACGTTGCACTTGTATAAGAAGCACCTGATTTTTGAACAGGGTATTTGCAGGAAAAATAGCATCTTATACACGGAAAAATGCGGTATCCCCTTTCTTCAACATCCACAGGGGAAGAGAAAGAATTGGATAGAGTTTCTGTCTATCATAGAAGAGATAGTTCTGCAAATACTTGAATGGTAATAGAGAGGCAATCTTAACTTAGCCATTCTAGCACTGCCCTACATTTTAGTTCTTTGCTGAACATTAAAAAATCGGTTGTCAAGATCATTGGAAAATAATTGTGCCGAGATCCGCACCTTGATATCTTGCAAGCAACGTTTTCTTAGATGTTTTGCCAGATGGGTCATATTGTGCAGGTGCTCCTATTGACGAGCTTTGCCCACAGTCATTAGTTTGCATTTCATTTGTAGTGCAAGCACCCACACAACATCAGATGGGAATGGCTGTGTATAGTATAGCTAGAAAGAAAGCAATATATTATAGCAGTCGAGCCTGTGACCTGCAACATTCCCAAATAATATTGGAGTTAAGGGGTTGAGTTTAGGGATTTAGTAAATGGCAGTCTCTCTGACCTTAATTACTCTAATGCCTCCTCTAATCCTATCAGGGCTCTTTAAAAGAAATGCATTGCTAGTATCTGAACAAAAGATTACCTTGCCTACTTAAGCTGGTGCATTTGGGCACATCATGTTAAAAATTCAAAACAATGTAATACAAGTCACCTGTTGCCCAGGAAACTTCTGCTTTCAGAGAGGATGGAACACCACATTAATCAGCCCTGATGACTGGCCTTCTATGGCTTTCTTTTTTTTTTTTTGTCATTGTGCTCAGCAGCGCAGCATTTTGCAGAAGAAAAGGCAGGGCAGGAGACATGTTATCTGACACTTTTGACCTGCTCCTACACTAATAACCTCACAAGGAAAGAGGTGGAAATATTACACATGTATATTCACACACATGCGTGGATTCTTAATTACAGCGATGTACACAGAAGGTTCCATCTCCTGTGCATTTTGCTATGTAACTCATCTCTCTCCAAAACCCATAGCTAGAGTTTGCCAAGTCAAATCTGCACATGGGCTTCGAAAGCAATTGCAAATCAACATAGCTGACATTATGAATTAGGACCCCATGTTACTTACAAACAATAGAATTTTATATTAGAAAGAGATGTTAGGTACTATATAGATCAACCAAATCCCAACTAAGCAGGGAAAAAACATTCTGCTCAATCTGAAAAACTATTTGGATGGTTTGAACCCTGACAACATATACTGTTTTCTAATCTGGAAAACATATTTTCCATTTACTTCCTGAAAGACAATTGGTCAAAGATTTTCTCTGAACAGAAGAGGAAGACCCTTGTGCTTGTGGATTGAGATAATTGGCCATCAATAATACTGCTCTTATGTGAAAAATATAATGATTGCTTGGGACATCAGTTCTCCCCATTATCTTTGAGATTCAACGAAAGAGGTAAGAATGTCCTCATTTTTGGCTGAAACTGGGAAATTGCTTCACTCTTTCAAATCTTGGATGGACACAATTCTATCTACAGATGATCAGTTGGTGTTTTTCACATTCTTCAATATATAATTATAAAGGGTGTTTTAACAAAAGTTAAATATAGTGAAAGTAGAACAACAAACATGAAGCAAGAAAAGCAGCACTAAAAATCTGTGGCACATATGGAGATGCCTGAGTTGAAAGCAGAGGGAAATAAAATAAAAAGAGCATATTGCTGAAAGCAAAAGACACACATCCCAAGTTTTCCCTGGCAGTGCAACAGTTGTTCCTTTCCATCTCAGCTGGCATAGATTTTTGTAAAAAGCCCATGAAGGAAATCTCAATGCACAATAAACTAATTTTTCAGGAGTAAAAGGCCCAAGGTTTGTTGCAGTGGATATCACTTTTCCAGCTGGATGTCATCTAACCCATAGTTGGCTTTGGATGACAATTGTTGAAATTTAATGCATTTGAAAAGCTTCAGAATGGAAAAAAAACTATTATTGACTGATTGCACTCAATAATTGACTATTGCAGTATGAAAGGCCGACTACTGCAAGGATTTTGCTGGACAAGTCAAAACAAGCTAAAATAATTGTGGTGGGGTGACAAAATGCATTGTTTCACCCCACTGGCTAATCCAATCTAATCTCATGGCTTTCATCTTACTTATGCCTTAATTCAATTTGTATGGCCACCCACTCAACATGAGATTCAGGGTGGTATACATAATTAAAGGCAACAAATAATAACCAGCAAAGTAAAATATATTAAAACATATTGCAATTCAAACAACAGGAACAATCAAAATGGGCTCATAAAACCTCCTGAGCAAGCACTTTTGCCTATGCAAATGATATGAATCTGATTATATTCTTCATTCTGAGCTTTATTTTCCCCTCCCCCCAGGGTTGTTCTGAGAATAAAGAAAAATCTCTCCCATGAATAAAATTCTTCCACCTGGAAGCAAGGAGTCCAAATCTGATAAACAATAACAACTACCAAAGGAATAATCATACAGTTACTAAATACCTCATTGAAGAATGTGAGTTATATCTTTCATTAATTAATATAAACTTGAATAGCCTAGAAACTCTGAAACATTTAATCTCTAGATCAGTGTTTCTCAACACTGGCCACTTTGAGATGTCTGGACTTCAACTCCCTGGATTCTCCAGCATGCATTGTGGCTAGGCAGTTCTGGGCACTGAGGTCAGACATCTCAAAGTTGTTAGAGTTGAATAACTGTCTAGTCCAAAATGTTTTTCCATCATGAACTGAACAGTGAGAATGCAGTAGAGAAGTGCTTCTTTTGCTGTATATTTATTGTCCCTAGTGCTGGAGAAATGCTCTCTCTCTCTCTCTCTCTCTCCATCCATCCATCCATCCATCCCAGGTTCACTTCAGGGATGCCCAGGGGGAGATAAAAAGTTCTTCTCTGAATATTACTCTAAAAGAGAATAAACAGAATAAATATAATATTCCTTTAGAGAATTTGTTTGAGAATTCAAGAGTGTATTAAGGTGATTGTTTCATTCCAGAGTAATATTTAGAGACAGAAAATAACCTCTTGAAGCATGTTCCAAAGGTGCTTTTTTCAGGAGGCAACTGGACTTTCTTGTTTTTTTCTTTGAAGATGTTTTGCTTCTCATCCAAGAAGCTTCTTCAGCTCTGACTGGGTGGTGGAGAATGGAAGGATTTATACTCCTTGCAGACAGCTGGTCATTTGCATTCTTTTAGAGAGTCATTGAGGCCATTTGGAAGTTTGTCTGTGTCATCAAGGTCACTTGAGTAGCACAAATATGTGTGGAGTCTTCATGGCTGCAGCATGTTTTCTGCCCTGTGTCCCTTCACTGTTGAAGACAGGTGCAGGCTGTTGGGGATGAATCTGTATTGTCTGCATCTCAAACTGAAGTGCACATGGTTCCTGTAGTCTGCAATTTTTCTGGAAAAAGAAAAGAAAAAGCAAGAAAGTCTAATTGCCTCCTGAAAAAAGCACCTTTGGGACAACCATGACCTGGATGACTGAGAATCTCCATTGACCGCTTGAAGCTTGTTATCTATCTAGATATAATCAAAGTTTTTCTTGGGAGAACTGGTGCATATAATTCTTATGTTTATAAGCTAAGGGTTATTTTGGGGATAGGTTTTATTTTTGGGGAAACACGTTATCTATAGCCTTAGTCCTATCATTGCAAGCTGACACTTGTGCTGGCTTTCTTCAGTCTAAAAGAAAAACAGTTTTAAAAGTATATCTGCACTTTCAATTAATTATTATCTTGGTAGAAGCATGGAGCGATAGAATTGGTTCTTAATAGTTGTTCGGTTGCTAAGTCATGTCCTATTCTTTGTTACCCCATGGATCATAAACACATCAACTTCCTTGCCCTCTACTGTCTCCTGGACTTTGCCCAAATTCATGTACATTGGGTCGATAACACTATCTAACCATCTCATCCTCCTCTTCTCTATTTGCCTTCAGTCTTTCCAAATCAGCAGTGTCCTTTCCAATGAGTCTTCTCTTCTCACTAGGTGGCCAAAGTATTTGAGCTTCAGCTTCAGTATTTGTCCTTCCAATGAACAGTCGGGATTGATTTCTTTTAGAAAATCTTAATAGTACCCATCTTAATTTCCCTTCTAGGGAAGCTAGCAAGTACAAAGGAAAAGTAGAAAGTAGAAAATAAACTGTGCCATAAAGAAACTTTTGAGAACATCAGAGAGGGCAGTGTGTAATCACCACAAGCTAGTTTTTGATAAATTTGAAGTTGATCATTCCTATCAGGACAGTCACTTTGAGTTATGCAGACACCCGATAATAGATATGGTCTTACGATTCCAAATATATCCATCAGTTTGAAAGGTTGCTGATCCCTTAGCCTTGACTGTGTAATGACAACCATATGCATTATCTCTATTTATATTCTGTTTTAAAATACAGTATTATTTAATTTCTGTTGCACAAATGAGAGCATTCTTTAGTTTCTTCCAAAAGCAGCATACAGTTTGATAAAGGAGATGAATACATTCAGTTTGCAACACAAATATCAATAATCAAACTACTATTTGAAAAATTATATGTGTCAAGGAATTTTGATTTAATGAAAACCTATTGTTTGAGCTCTGTGTTTTTAAATAAACAAAGAAATGAATTCATTTTTAGATGTCACTTTTAGATGCAAGTAGCAATAGCAATAGCATTTAGGCTTAGAGTAAATACTGCTCCATAGTGCTTTATAGCACTCTCTGAGTGGTTTATAATATAGAGATATTATTTGCATATTGTCCCCAACAATCTGGATCCTCACTTTTCTGACCTTGGAAGGATGGAAAGCTGAGTCAGCCTGGAGCCCTATCAGGCTCTGGTCAGAGTTTGCCTGAAATAGTGCACTTTAACTTCTGCACCACCAGTGTGTCCTGCAAGTAATGAAAAAGTAAAGAAAAAAGTAAAGACTGTGTTACTACATTCTACCATGTTGGCTGGGATATTCTGGGAGTTGGTCCACACATCTTAAAGATGCCAAGTTTGCAAAACATTAAAACTCATGACTGGTATGTACTGATTGAAGGATACAAACTATTCAAAAGAAACAGACCTAATAGAAGAGGAGGTGGGGTCGGAATCCCGACTCCCACTGCAGCACCGTTGAGTCTCAAATGGAAGAAAAGAGATACCTCCTCAGGATTTGCCAGCAGAACAGGTATCCTATGAGGTTTATAAAACGACACGGCACTACACCAAAACCCCGTGGTAGTCACCAAAGAGAAGAACCCTCAACACGCAGGATACGTATTTC
>NW_015386452.1:41685-43370 GCF_001527695.2 Protobothrops mucrosquamatus | reverse complement strand
AAAGCTAACGTCACAGAAACAAAAAGAGCAACCTTTAAATGTGGGAAAGGAGACCAAAACGCAGGTGTGATAGGAACAATTAGGACACAGGCTAATTGGTTGGGGCCAATCACGCGTTCTAGGAGCCGGGCGCAGATGTCAAACAACCTTACTTAAGGCACACCCATAGACTGGCTTGCTAACCCTGATGATGCTGGGAAATATGGGAGAAAGGAATCTTTTGCCTGTATCAGCTCAAACTAGAGCCATCCTCAGGCTTAGCAGTCGCAACTGCGACATCATGTGTGTTTTTCAAAATTTGGATTGCTAACAAAGAACTAAGGGAGAACTGGAATAGCCATTTCAAACTTTTTAGTTATTTTCAACCAGACATACCCTTCTGAGATTCGAACCTGGGCTGTCTGCATGTTAGGCAGATGTATTAACCTCTAGACCACAGGCTCTTTCTCACTTTGTCAGCTATGAGACAGGGGAGAAGGATTATCTTGACTTTGGTGCACCCTGTCGGCCCAAATATGGGAGAAAGGAATCTTTTACCAAACTCAAGATAATCTTTCTCCCCTGTCTCATAGCTGACAAAGTGAGAAAGAGCCTGTGGTCTAGAGGTTAATACATCTGCCTAACATGCAGACAGCCCAGGTTCGAATCTCAGAAGGGTATGTCTGGTTGAAAAGAACTAAAAAGTTCAAAATGGCTATTCCAGTTCTCCCTTAATTCTTTGTTAGCAATCCAAATTTTGAAATATATATATATATAAGATCACTACATTTCTACAGAAATACACAAAATCAAAGATGAAAACCTCCTAGAATCCATAATGATTAATATAAAAGGGGGGAAATGCTTCAGACATATACTACAGGCCAGTGGTGGGATTCAAATATGTGAACAATCGGTTCTCTATGTGGATACCACTTCCAGAAGTCCATTCTGGGCCTGGGCAACAAAAAATTAGCTATCAGTTCTGCCAAATTGGTGTGAACTGGCTGAATCCCATCACTGCTACAGGCCACCCAACCAATTAGAAGAAATAGATAAACTCTTTGCTAATCAGTTAACAAATGTATGTAGGAAACATACCACAGTAATAATGGGAGACTTTAACTACCCTGATATCAACTGGGAGACAAACTCTGCAGCAAGTGGGAGATCAAACAGATTCCTAACCAACTTAACTGACAACTTTGTCATCCAAAAGGTAAAGGAGGGAACTAGAGGAAAAGCTATACTAGAGCTAATTCTTACTAATAGAGAAGAAGTGACAGAAGGAGTTGAAATTGCCAGAACCTTGGGTGAGAGTGACCATGTCATATTGGAATTCAATATAATACAAACATAAGCAATAGAATATAAACCAATCAGTGTCTTCAACTTTAAAAGAGCTTATTTTAACAAACTCAGAGAGAGCCTAAGAAAAATTCCATGGATAAAAATCCTAAAGGGGAAACAGCTCAAGAAGCATGGGAAACACTGAAAAATATGATCATAAAAGCCCAGATCAACACAATACCACAAAACAAGAAATCTAAGAAGACACTAGCATGATTGTACAAATATTTCTCTGATAAACTGAAAGACAAAAATGGAAAGAGTGACACATAATTAAGACAGAATATCAGCAGATATTCTGTCTTGGACTCCGACTGGTTGGCCCAGGGGGAGGAGACGGGACCAGGTCTTGAGAC
>NW_015386452.1:31332-39487 GCF_001527695.2 Protobothrops mucrosquamatus | reverse complement strand
CTAGGGGGGGATTTTATAGGGATTTTAAAGGGATTTTATAATATTAAACTTAATACAGGTTATTTAATATATATTTTAATTTGGCTTTTAGAGATATCTATTGTATTGTACTGTTTTTATTTACCTGTAAGCCGCCCTGAGTCCCTCGGGAGAAGGGCGGGGTATAAATGGGATTAAATAAATAAATAAATAAATAAACTGCAAAGATGAAGTCAGGAAAGCAAAGAAATGAACAAAGATTTATAACAAAAGTCATAGTAATAAAAAAGTTTCTTTCAATATATAAATAACAAGAAAAAAATCAAGGAAACAGTTGGTCCACTAAAGAGAGAAAATGGCAAGGAAGTAAGAGGCAGTAGAGAAAAGGCAGAGCTGCTTAACTCATTCTTTGCATCAGTCCTCATGCAAAAAGAAACTATAGCCCAACCTACCAGAAACATAACTGTAACAGAGGCATAGAATCAAAATCATGTGAAGTATTAGTACTACTTTATAAATCCTTAGTAAGACCACACCTAGAATACTGCATTCAATATTTGATCACCACATTACAAAAAAGATGTTGAGGCTTTGGGAAAAAGTGCAAAGAAGAGCAACTAAGATGATTAAGGGTATAGAGACAAAAATATATGAAGAAGGAATTGCAGGAATTGGGTAAGACCAACTCTGGAAATGGTGACTAGGGAAAAAAAAGATGTGATTGGTTTAGCTAGACGAAGATGAAGAACGATTGCAGAAATTTGGTATGGCCAGTCTATAGAGAAGGACTAGGGTGACATGATAGCAGTATCCCAGTATTTTTGGGGCTGCCACAAAGAAGAGGAGGTAAACTTATTTTCCAAAGTACCAGAAGGCAAGGCAAGTATTATGTTTGGTGCTTGGTGAGACATCGATGAGGCAGCAGGTGAACAAACAACTCTTTACTAAAGGTTTAAACAGAAGCCTGGATAACTGTAGCTCCACCCTTATTTTTACACTCAACAACTAGGTGGCAGCCAATAGGATTCAAGTATTAGTTCCTGCTTTAACTGACAGAATCTTATGACCGTTTTTTCAACAATTCCAAGTACTTCACCTCAAAACATTATACCCCTTCCCCCTAGATAGTTCATAAGGTCATATGTTGAACATAGTCCCTTGAATACGTTGGTGATGTTCTGCAGTGACATCCAGGTGTCGTCGCTTGGCTTACCCCCTTAGTGACTCAGCTCTTCAAGTTTGGCAACACATCCCACCTTCGTCGCCACTGTTATGTTTGGTGCTCGGTGAGGCATCGACGAGGCAGCAGGTGAACAAACAACTCTTTATTAAAGGTTTAAACAGAAGCCTGGATAACTGCAGCTCCACTCCTATTTATATACTCAACAACTAAGTGGCAGCCAATAGGATTCAAGTATTAGTTCCCGCTTTAACAAAGGATAATTAGCATGTAGACAGCAAGTCTGGCTCTTAACTGACAGAGTCTTATGACCGTTTTTTCAACAATTCCAAGTACTTCACCTCAATACATTACAGCAAGAATCAATGGATGGAAACTAATCAAGGAGAGAAGCAACCTGGAATTAAAGAGAAGCTTCCTAACAGTGAGGACAATTAACCAGTGGAACACTTGCCTTCAGAAGTTGTAGGTTTTTCATCACTGGAGGTTTTAAAGAAGAGACTGGACAGCCATCTATCTAAAATAGTATAGGGTCTCTTGCTTGAGCAGGGGGTTGGACTAGAAGACCTCCAGCTCTATTCTGATTGATGGATCTAGATGATGAGAATTATTTGCTTGTAATGGGAACAAAGCAAATAGAAGAGGGCTGAAGACCATGTATTTGGCTTCTTTTCCAAAGATGAGGGAATTTCTCTGGGATTCTGTTCCTTCTATACCACAGTATTGTTCAATGAATCTGGAATATAAGAAGCTTGTAATATCAATGTATACGTGGTGGGTGGGGGAGCTTTGTTTCTCTGTATTTCAGTTCTTACTGGATTGCAACCTGTAAAAGAAAGTTTAAAAACATGATTCAATAATTACCTGTTGAGCCTTTCAAAAGCAGTGATTTAAATGTCATTATGTATCCCTCCCACCTTGAGAAGAAAAGCAATTTGATTTTAGTTTTAATTGTACATCAGCCAATCAGTGGAGCTTCTGTTTATTTATATGTGTTCTAGTTCACTCTGAGAACAATCAAGCCTATTGTAGCACATTCTTATCCCTTTGTGTTAGTGGAGTTAAAAAAACCCTTGATTACAGACAAACCAAAATTAATGTGATGAAATGTTTGATTATACAACAGAAAGTGCTAGACTCTACTTGTTCACGTACACTTGGGCTGGAGAGAATATAGGAGTAACTTCCAAGAACAAAATGATTGCTGGCAGTACATTGTGAACATGTCAGGAAAGATAATATGTTTTTCTTTCTTTCTTTCTTTCTTTCTTTCTTTCTTTCTTTCTTTCTTTCTTTCTTTCTTTCTTTCTTTCTTTCTTTCTTTCTTTCTTTCTTTCTTTCTTTCTTTCTTTCTTTCTTTCTTTCTGCCTGCCTGCCTGCCTGCCTGCCTGCCTGCCTGCCTGCCTGCCTGCCTGCCTGCCTGCCTGCCTGCATAAGATTTATGGTTGATTTTTTCTCTTAAGCAGTAGCTGTCAACATCTCCTATAGAAAATATAATATGTTCTCTGGCATGAATACTATGTTGATCCAGGGACTGAAGTGTACTGTATGTATCATATACTGTACTTGGATCACAACTTGCACTAAAATGATATCAGATCTTTCCTTCTGGAGGTAACAAGAACAATTCTAGTAAATCAGTTCCAGTGCTCTGGCCCTTGAAAGAATTTTCATTCTTATTATATATGTGACTTTGTTCCTTAAGAGCAATTTAAATCCTGGCAAGGTGACAGTCACACATTCAGAATCCTCGTGTTGATTGACAAATTAGCAGCAGAAGGAATATCAACTGATTTACATTTCTCATTATTGTATGGATAAGTTCATTTTCTTGCTCTCATTGAAACCATTATTATTTTGCCTTCCCTCTGTTGGAAATAATCAAAGAAACTTGGAGAAAACAACGGGTAGGGCCAGCTTCAAAGAAGACAGGAGCCACCCATTTTCTTTTCTCAGTTTTTGCTTTCTCCTTCTCTCTTCTCTGGTTGGTCTCACCAAAGGTCAAGATTGGTAACTTATGAAAAGACTTATGAAATTAGAACCATATGCCATGCTCCAACTTGCTGGAGCCTTGTTGCAGAAATGGAACAATTCAAAGTAATTGTCTTTATCTCACAAAAAGCCTTTTTAAAAAGTAGCCACAGATGGGGATACATTTTAGGATTAGTTTTAGATTGTGGATTATTTCTTTGTTTTGTCACCTACATATAACATTTCCCTTTTTTTATTCTACTCTGGAGACATACATCCCTGGAAATATTATCTGCTGGAATGGCAAGCAGACCCGGGGCCAAATCATTTAATTTTTTTTGCTATAATAAATCAACCTTCCCCATTTGATTGATCTAGATATGTTGGATTATGACTGCCATCGTCTTCCACCCAGAAGAATGCTGGAAATTCAGTTCCTTGTACAGGTTTAATGATGGCTTCTGGTATTCTTGCTCTAGGCTGTGCTTTATCTCTGAATGCCTGATGTGCAAATGGTAGTGAGAGCAGCAAGATGCTTGACATGATTCTTGCAGATTAAAGAGAGCCAGTTCTTCTTTCGCACTTTCTACAGTGCATTGATCATGGCCCAGACCACATCTAAGCTACAAGTGTTAAGCCCCCTTAGGTGTCTCCATTCCTGTCCAAACAGGATTGAGAAATCAATTTGGGGAACCAAGTGGGTGTGATGAATCAGTTCCTGACTCCACCAAATTTTTCCAGGTAGAAGCCAGCTTGCCTGCTGTTCTTTATGTAAGCTTGACTGCAGCAAGACTGCTAGTGCAAGTGTTTTCTTTATCAAGCTAAAAAGATCACTTTGCACAGCATGAGTTTAAATATTTGCTGTGCCAAGAATTGCTTAGGAGATACTAAAGGTTATACAAATGGCAAGGTAAAATATTATTTTTGAAAAATGAAACAATGCCCCTAATTCTCTCCTTCCCCTTACCAATATCCTGCTTAAAATCTCAAGTAAAATGAAATAACACAAGATGTAACCAAAATTAAACATTGGGGAATTTTTTTACATTCAGTTTTAAAACTTGCTTATTTGACACATTTTATTTCATATGCATTCCACTTTTTTTAAAAAAATCCAAAATATACTTGACCAGAGTCAAGCTGACCATAATAAATTAACAAAAATGTATGCTTTGAAAATAGTGTATTAATTCTCATAGAAGTTTCAGTTCTCCTTTCCCCACACACACCCTCAGGTCAACCAGCCCTTGAACAGATCGAGCACCACAGCTAATAGTTATTTCTATTCTGGCTAAAAGATAAAATCCCCTTCCAATTATGGTCAGTTTCTTGTGACTTCAGGTCCTGTAAACTTCAGAACTTTGCAGTTCTCTTGGCCACTCTACAAAAGTAGTTTGTCACTGCTTTCTTCTAACATGTTCCTTCAACTTATCATTCTCTCCTACATTGCTGGTATTCCTCAGTGATATTCCATCAAAGGTGCCTTGGTGCAATTCCAAAACATCTGGAGCCCCATTTGAATACCACTGGCATGGACCAAATCACTAATAGTAAATTGCAAAAGGTAGTTTTACTTGGAACAGTTTATATCATGTGAAGGTATCTTTAAATACCATCAACAACCATATCTGCCTATGCCAGGTCCTTGGGAAGGACTTGATAGGCAGATACAAATGCCAAATCCAGTTAAACATCTGGCTGACTCTGTGACCATCAATAATAATAATAATAATAATAATAATAATAATAATAATAATAATAATACCCAATTAAATCTGAAAAGACCTTCACATCTCCTATGAATCCTTCAGAGAATTCTCTTCTGGGAAATAAAATGGCCGCCCTACTGCTATTACTCCACTATTTTTTTTCTAGTCTGCCAGCTTTTCAATCTTCTGTTTGCTTATAGCCACCTACAGAATCTTCTGGGTATTGGTTAATTTATACTGTGTCTGAGATGTGCTTCCCACTTAGATTCCCATACAGATTGCTACGCTACACTTACTTTTTGACAAGCTGGAGTAGATACTGATTTCAGGAATGTTATCAATGTGAGTGTCTTTGTTTCATGAATAGCAACTGTTATTCTCCCTGTCATAGTCTGGACAAAGATCTTGTCTCTGCAGCTGTTATTTACTTTTCAAGGGAAGCCTGAGACTCCCAATGGAGGCCTCTATGAAATACAAATAGAAAATTCAGAGAGACAATTTTATCAGGATCCGGCAGGAAGCAAAAGGTTTTATTTTTTTTCCATTGCCTTGAGTTTGTTCTCTTTTGTTTCTGTTTATACAACAACAACAACAACATATTAAGTGCATTCATGTATTTATCCTCTTGGCAATCACTATCAAAGGTTTTGCTACCATAATCACAAAAATCCATCGCAGACCCCTTTTCCAAATGGTGTCTTCCCATCATTCCCAGTCCATGGGTTCATTGACATGCTGCTAGAGATTATGCAATGGATGTAAAAAAAAATAATGGGTGGAGCTTTGATTGTTCTATGACTCTTTTGACCATACCACATGGACACCTTTTTGGGGAGATGATTGAAATAATCCTCCAAATGTTTGGAAGGCTCCTATTTGTGAAGGTTGATTTAGTGCTTGAAATAGATAGTGCTTGAATAATGTCAAGTATCTGCATTTATCTACATTTAGGAAAAGACTGAAGAGCATGAAGTATATGCTACACTCAGTGCACTTTACTCCTTGGAGACAGAGGGAAGGAGGGAGGGGAGGGGAGGGAGGAAAGGAAGGAAGGAAGGAAGGAAGGAAGGAAGGAAGGAAGGAAGGAAGGAAGGAAGGAAGGAAGGAAGGAAGGAAAAGAATTATATAAGGAATGGCCAAACTATCTGGGTATCGTTAGTCTATGTAAAACAGGAAATAGGGGAGATATGAAAGAAGTTTTCAAATATCTGAAGGGATATCACAGACAAGAGAAAGCGGATTTATTTTCTCTCACACTAGATAGCAGATAAGAACCTACAAGGAAGTTGAGACTACAAGGCAAGAGGAATTGCCTAACTTAATGAGTTGTCAGCCAGTGGAACATGCTGTCACATGAAGTGGTGAATTTTCCTTTGTTGGAGATATTCAAACAGATGGCTACTATATAAAACAAAGGTTAGAGCAGATGGCCTCAATGGGAGGTCCAATTGCATCATTCTATGAAAATGTCTACATTGCTAGGAGTAGCAAGATTCTATACTTATTGGCATAAACCAATAATTTGTAGTTTGCATATCTTTAACTAAACAGAATATTTATTTTGGATATGCTGTTTACTGATAAAAAATGTTTCAAAATGAAAGTATTAAAGATAATTTAAAACAACCTTCTGGATATACTCTAAAATATTGGAGTTGCACAGATAGAATAAGAATAAACCTGAATAAACCTGAACGAGGCACATAAATAGGTCCCTACTCCTAATAAAGAAATCAACTTTTGTTCATATGTTGTTGCTTTATTCCCCCTCCCCCAGAACTGCATAAATAACCGCCTGCCCTCAATTTGTTTACTTTGGATACAGCTCAAGACATTTGATACATATCACAAATGAGACAGGAGAAAATCAAACTGTGAACTGACTTGTTTATATGCTTTCAATTATCACAGTGTATATAGGGCTGGATTTTTTGAAAAAGAAGCCAGTGTGGTGACTATAATAAGATAATATGGATAAAGAAGCTGGTTTGGCAGAGATGATTTACTTAGCACTGATGGGGTCTCTGTAAGTTGTGGTTATTCTAAATGTTTTTACCCCAGAGGCACAAAATGTATAGTTGTTTGTACTGGAAATAAATGTCAGCCATGCACAAAACTCACCCCAAAAGGACTCCATTTCCAAGTTTTATTCGTAGCTGATGATTTACTGTACTTGGATTCTAAATTTACTGTTCTTTAATTTGCTTGTAGAAATCTATGCTTGTTTAAATACATCACTTCCTGTTTTTATTTCCTTTCTGGCATTATATACTCATGTCGCACCTCACAAGCTTAATAAAAATGATTGAACACAGAAAGGCATCCCCAATTATTTATTAATTTAGGAAGCCAGAAGATTGTTGTAGAATGCATTATTTAGTCCTTGTAACCATTAAATCAATTTTTGGAGGCTCTCTGTCTGAGTCTGTTGTGGTAAAACAAAACAAAACAAGTGAGCCTTATGGCATTCAAACTACTAACAAATGTATTGTAGCAGAAGATTTTTGTAGTGTAATTATTTTCATGACAAAGTGGACTGTAGTTCATGGAGCCGTAGGCAGTAATTAATGTATTTTACCAACAAGATGAGAAGACTTTAACAAGTGCTTAAGCAATGGGCTTAACACAGCCAAAGAGGTTGTATTATGGGGCACAGGTAAGTGCTAAAAATATTTGTAGTAAATGGCACAAATCATCAAGGAGCTTCCTAGCCAAACAGGAACTAGAATAGGAGTGAAACCTATGGTTTGCTGGATACACTGAACTATAAGGCCTGCTATCTCTAACCATTTATGTTTGGAGTTGAAATTCACTACCAGAAATACCATGTAGATACCACTTTGGTGGGGAAATAATGGCACTTTGTGCAGTGAAATCTATCCAGTGCTGGATCTACCCGAATGCGAGATGACTTTGGTGGCAGGAGAAGGCCTGGATGTCACTGCAGAACATGGCCCAGTGCTCTTCAACATCTTCATCAACGATCTGGACGAGGGGATAGATGGGGAACTCATCAAATTTGCAGACGACACCAAGCTGGCAGGAATAGCCAACACCCCAGAAGACAGGCTTAAGATACAGAAGGATCTGGACAGACTTGAACACTGGGCACTATCGAACAAAATGAAATTCAATGGTGAAAAAAGCAAGGTTCTACATTTAGGCAAGAAAAACCAAATGCACAAGTACAGCATAGGTGGCACCTTGCTCAATAGTAGTAACTGTGAGAGGGACCTCGGAGTCCTAGTGGACAATCACCTAAATATGAGCCAGCAGTGTGCTGCAGCTGCCAAAAAGGCCAACACAGTGCTAGGCT
>NW_015386452.1:15282-30697 GCF_001527695.2 Protobothrops mucrosquamatus | reverse complement strand
ACTGGATTAGAAAATGTTAGATTCTGGCAAGAGCATTCCTCTTAGACAATAATGTAGTGAAAGTCCTAATGCATTTCTCTTAGATCAGGGGTCCCCAACCTCTGGGCTGCAGACCGGTACCTTTGGGAACTGGTCCGGGCAAATGGTGGGTGAGCACAAGAAGCTTCCTTTGTGCATGCTCAGGATTAGGTTATGTGCACAAAACCATCCCTTCTTCCCCCACCGCCAGTGCTGGTCCATGGAGCCAAAAAGTTGAGGACCACTGTCTTAGACAGTAATGCAGTGAAAGTGTAACTGTAGGGTAATTACTTGTGAGAAAGCAGAAAAGTGGAAAATATGTTCTTTTTTAAGGCATTTTAGAAATCAAATTTCTGCATTGCATTCTGTTTCTCTATAGTAAGAGAAGTTTATACTGCACTTTCTTAATCATTTTGCTGAAGCTGAGCCTGAGCATTCAAAGGTGATGGCAAAAACAGACTCTCATTTAGAGTATATTATGTTATGCCACTCCAGTTACTGTTTTAACAGAGACTTTGCACTGTTAAATTGTGCATTTTTCTCATTTTACTTCTTAGCCACTGGTATCACTGAAGTTATTTTTTTTTTAAAGCCAACTTTTAAAACACTGGTTTTATATATATTTTAAAAGGGCATATTGTAGTATGACTGAATCTATATTAATACCCTGAAAACATTATTTTTGGTTGTATGTGCTATCTTTCTGCTCCTGTTTATTTTCAATTTTATTTTCACTTTATTTCTCTTTCTCTTTCATCACCTTTTATCCTTCTGGCCCATTTTGCCCCCTCCATCTTTTACATCTTGTGCTCTAGCAGATGAGGAAGATAGTTAATGCTGCATTTGTTTTAATAAAAATCTCCTGAATTCTCTGCCAATTGGCCAAATGTTTGAGGATGTGGATAGTACATCTCCAATTAGATTCTTGTCGAGATCCCATCTGGTTAAAGTATCCAAGGTCAGCTGAAATTGAAAAAGCACACATAGTCATCCATGCTGTTTTGCACAGAGTGTACTCTGCTGGAAATGCCTCATCTTCAACCATGGTTAAAAGCCCCTCTAAAAATATAACAGATTGTAGATTGCTTATTTAATGAATGCTGCAAAATTCAGCCTCATTCAAAGGAAAAGGGAGCAATCACCTTTAATTTGCAAGCCCACTTCTAACTCATTTCCACTAATGGGGATTTTTTTTAAATAAAAAAAAACTTTTAAAAGACAGAGAAAAGAGAGAGAGAATGCTTTAAAGTCCACTCTGTCTACATTAGGTTTTTTTTTTTCAAAACACATTACAATGCATGCCCAAAAGCAGCAGATTAAGATCAAGACCACAAATGAAACCACTTTATAATAGCAAAGAAACCACTAATAACATACATATGTCTTCTGTCACTATTGAAGACAAAGACAGAGTTCAAGAAATGAAAAGTATGAACTTTGGATTATAGCAAAGATGAAGAAATGGGTCAGAAAGTATATATTATAAAACCTTTGAGAGTTTTTTTCACATTTGAATTTAAAAACTATACTTAACAAAGATTTGTGGCATGTTCTCTCTCAGGCCATCTTTAAAATGCCTTTCCTCCTGGCTCCCCACTGTGTTCCTGACTTCAGCCATCACTCTCTCTCTCCCTCGCTCCCTCCCCTCCTTCTAGTTTCCCAACCCATTTTGGAGAAAGAATTCTATAATTCATTGGGTTAAAGGGATCATCTGCTGGCTTCATGAGATGTACTGCCAGCACTTAGGAAACATTTATTTTTCTTTACTGGAATGAATACAAGTGCAGTGGTTAAGAAATATTTCCTTTCCTTTGGTTTTTGGCAAAAATCTATACAAGTGGCTACAAGCTGAGGCAGGAGAAGCACGGATATGCAAGGGTACACAAATATCCTTCCACTATTTTAGTCAAAAATAAATATATGAACTATTAAATCTTGGGACTGCTTGTCTGTTAACTGCAGGAATGGCGTTTATTCATAGAGAATTTTTTTTCTTCTCTTCCTAGGGTAGTGTAGCTCTATTGATCTACAATTTAATAAGGATTAACACCATAAAATACACTTATGCTGGTAGCAGCCTTTATACATACTAGTTGTGATCATGTGCGGTTTACATTCTACATTTCACAACCCCTAGTTTCATTTTCCTCCCCAGTATCTTTTAATTAGTTTTCAGCTCACTCCTTTTTTTAGTGGAGGAGTTTCAGGAAAAAAGTAAAGTCTAGAAACATACTACATAAATAATAATGAGGAACAAATGTCCCTATGCTTGGCTGGCAGCAGTAACTGAGCACATTATCCCCTCCCTTCATGCCTAATCACATATCACTTCCCTTTCTTCAGAAAAATAATTTAAAAAACCCTGCTAGTGGTTCCCCATGTTTCTATGTTCCCTAGAAGGCAAAATTAGTTTGCTTTTCAACATCCTGATACTATTGAATTTGCAATATCTAAGGATTCTAATGAAGGGCAAGGGTTAAAAAAAATTAAAAAGGCATTTGTGACTACATGGCTGAAGTTTTCACCTTGACTTTTTTGGGTGCCCCTCAACATATAGATATCCCTGATTCTGAGGCTGGAATAGTCAACCAAGACATGGTAAATAAAGACATTCTTTTAAAAACAGCAAGTATATTGCCATTGCCAAGTGATGTTTCTTGCCTTAAAATGGCTTTTTCTCATCCACAGATATAAAGCAATTGGTGATATATATTTTCAACATTCTTGCCCTGGGAAAATCTACTTTCTACACCAAGGGCAAAATCCTGCCCAATTCTCCTGATCGTATGACATCACCACCCAAACTCTCTGCCATTCTCAGGCGGGGAGGAAACCCACCACCAGCATCACCACCACCATTTCCAGCTGTTGCCTATCTCTAATGAAATCATTACAGGGAGGTGGGGGCAGGAATACAAAGTATTTTTAATGGTAATCCCACTTGCTTTCTTCCACCATGATCTTCTCACTTACCTATAACTCTCAGTTAACCACATGTTTCCCATTTGCCTTTTAGACTGCATATGCTAGAAAAGCCAATATTGATATTGATATTCTGACCTTGGGTACCTGGAATAGTTCAGTTTAGGATACTCATCCTAAGAAATGAGTAAGTTGCTGGAGAAAAAAATAAATAATACTTCATGCTAGAGTAGCAAAAATTGCAGCAGCACAATGGTTAAATTTACTTTGTTAATAGCAATAGCAATTAGATTTATATACTGCTTCACAGTGCTTTACAGCCCTCTCTAAGTGGTTTCCAGAGTCAGCATATTGCCCCCAACAATCTGGGTCCTCATTTTACCGACCTCGGAAGGATGGAAGGCTGAGTTAACCTTGAGCTGGTGAGAATCGAACCGCCAAACTGCAGGCAGCCGGCAGTCAGCAGAAGTAGCCTGAAGTACTGCATTCTAACCACTGAGCCACCAGGCTCATACTCATGATAAAGCTATTAACAAAATTAAGATATGAGTCTAGGACTTCCACTATGAGTTCTAGTATCATCTTAGGCATGAAAGCCAGCTGAGTGATTTTTGCCTGTGATCTTCTCTTAGCCCTAGGAAGCAGGCAATGGTAAGGTAAGTCCAAAACCCTTGTCAAGAAAACTGCAGAAACCAGTTTCTAAAAACAATAGCAACGAAAAGTTCTAGTTTCCTAGAATGGGAGCATGAAACAAATGCTGGATGTAACAAAGTTTCGATGTTCTTCAGATTTCACACTAAAGAAAGGACGTTGGATAGTCAACCTGAGAAAATTTTGTACCTAAGACTTCGGAAAAATTTAGTGTAGAAAAATTTTGGACAAGAACTGAGATGGATCAAAAGGTCTCTTACTGTGTCTAGGATAACTTTATATTTATTTATATCCCGCCTTTATTATTTTTATAAATAATTCAAGCGAGCACACCTAATATTCCACTTCCTATTTTCCCTATAATAGCAACCCTGTGAGGTGGGTTGGGCTGAGAGAGAAGGACTAGTGCAAAGTCACCCAGCCAGTTTTCATGCCTAAAGCCAGACTAGAACTCACAGTCCCCTGGTTTCTAACCTGGTGCCTTAACTACTAAATCAAAATTGCTCTCTATATATTCAGACAAATGTGCCACTATCTTTTTAAATCCAGATTAGCCTGTTCCTAATATTTGTTCCTTAATGGCAGAAAGTGAAGAGGAACTAAAGAGAGCCTCTTGATGTGGGTGAAGAAGGAGAGTGCAAAAGTTGGCTTGAAACTCAACATTAAGAAAACCAAAACCATGGCATCCGGCCCTCTCAATTCCTGGCAAAGAGATGGGGAAGAAATGGAGGTAGGGACAGATTTTATCTTCCTGGGCTCCAAGATCACCACAGATGGGGACTGCAGCCAAGAAATTAAAAGACACTTGCTCCTGGGGAGGAAAGCTATGGCAAATCTAGACAGCATACTAAAAAGCAGAGACATCACCCTGTCAACAAAAGTGTGTATAGTCAAGGCCATGGTTTTCCCAGTTGCAATGTATGGATGTGAAAGTTGGACCATAAGGCTGAGCGACAAAGAATTGAGGCCTTTGAACTATGGTGCTGGAGAAGACTCCTGCGAGTCCCTTGGACTGCAAGGCTCTCAAACCGGTCAGTCCTAGAAGAGATCAACCCCAACTGCTCTTTAGTAGGCAAGATCCTGAAGTTGAGACTCAAATACTTTGGCCACCTAATGAGAAGGAAGGACTCACTGGAGAAGGGCCTAATGCTGGGAAAGATTGAGGGCAATAGAAGAATAGGACGACAGAGAATGAGGTGGCTGGATGGAGTCATTGAAGCATTAGGCGTGAACTTAAATGGACTCCAGAAGATGGTAGAGGACAGGAAGTCCTGGAGGAACGTTGTCCATGGGGTCGCGATGGGTCGAACACGACTTTGCAATTAACAACAACAACAACAATATTTGTTCCTACTGCATTTATTAGTTAACTAGTACAGGCAACCCGAATTGCCATCCTTATCCATAGGAAACGTAAAACATAATAATCCAGTTTTTTGGATTCTCACAACTCACTGAACTAACTATTAGCCCGCAAAACTGAGTTGGAGCAACATATTAATCTGAAATATGGTTGTTTAGTTTATGGTTCAGTATATCATGCTAATATAAACAAAATGGTCACTGCAGAATTGGAATGCTAACAAAAAAAGCCACATTCCCTTCAAATTATAGTCATGATTGAGGGTTATCCCATTCTGCTGAAAATATAACTTTCCCCCTGGACTATCTTTTTGCACAGAGTCTGAACCAGCCAATCATCTTGCAAGACTGGAAAGAACAAAAGTTTGTAAGTAGAATTTCAAACCTGTATTTGTATTTGGCAAACTGGCTTTATCATAGTTCTGAATTGTGGGAAGCCTGTTCAGCAGATCATGCCCGCAGTTCTCCTTCGTATCAAGATCAACACATTTATTTATTTATTTATTTAAAACATTTTATAGCCACCCAACTCTGGGCGGCTCCCAATCAAAAGTTAAAACAACGTATAAAACCGTATTAAAACTATAATACCAAACATATTAAAACATTAAAAACAACAAAAACCGGGCACTAAGTCAAACTTCTAATGTGCAGTCCTCCAATCTTATCTCAATCCTGGGGAGAAAAGCCAAGTCTTCGAAGCTTTATGGAAGGCTAAGAAGGTAGAAATCTGCCAAACCTCAGGGGGAAAAGCTTCCATAGGGCAGGGGCTGCCAGGGGAAAAGGCGTGCTTCCTAGATTGCATTAGATGACAATATTTAAGGGAAGTGACGATGAGTCTCCCTACCCTATTTGATCTGGTCAGACAGGTGGATGTCCTTAGGGTTGCATGATGCATGATGATTTGTAGAAAAAGTAGACCTTTTCTGGGTGCTTTGCTTCTCATATTCAAACACATTCATTCAGCTCTATGTTTGTACAAATTATAGATGCAATCCAGAACACGCAAACCAGTGTTTTTGAGCATGGACTATAAAAAGGCCAAATATTTGAAATTATATTTAACCACTTTCAGGGCAGAAACTGACTAAAACAAAGTGATCCTCGTGTCATTATTTAAGGGCCAGGAATAGTAGTAAGACTAATATTAATGTATTAATACAGCTACATTCAGAATCTAGTTGAAGAAATTGAATCCTTAAGGTTGTTGAATTCTTGGCAGATTTCTAGGTCTGGATTTCATTGGCAAGTAGTTTTTTTTTATTTTAAAAATACTGGTAATTTTAAACTTGTGAGCTTTTTCGTTCACTTACTGCCATTGCCTGCAATGTTGATTGAAGGGAAGGAGGGTGGCAGGGAAGAGCATGAACTTTTTGGCTGATGATTGCAGAAGATCAAGATTCCCAGTGTGTGTATTTATGTACGTAAGTACAAAAGGCTACTTGTGTCAAAGAAGGACATGTGTACAGATGCCCCAGTTTATGCATAATAGACCTATTAGTTAATCAACTTTCAGTACCCTAATCAGGAACATTTATTTATCCTTGTTTCTTTTATTCCTGAAAGCTGAGTGCCAGTGAGACAAAGGAGAAAATCCTTTGGCTTCTTCCATTGCCACTAAGCAGCTGTGAAAGAAACAACAAGCACCATTGTTGTTAGTCTGTTGATTTTTTTTTCTTTTAAATAGGATTATCACATATGAGAACTGGCTTCAGAATCCTATTGGTTTGGAAGTAATTGTGGGTGCCCTGGTCTCTTTGAAAAAAAAATTGCTTATGATTACTGCACTTCCTTGCACAAAAATCATTCAAGGAATGCAAAGCCAATGAAGTTACTTTAAGGAGAAATACTTAATTCACCCCTATGAATTTAAAGAAGTCATAGGATTCCTATTGCTCCTTTTCAGCAGTTGCCAAGCCCTGCATTTAAGAATATCATAGACCAAAAGATTTTTGTTAAAACTTCTTTCTCTCCCAGATACATCCAGGTATTTTTTGCTGTTGGATTCCCAGTCTGGCTGGGAATCTCTGAAGTTCTAACTTTTTAGGTACAATTTTATTCTCATTTCCTTCCCTGCAGTTCCCGGCTTCTTTTTCTTTTCTTTCCACTCCCTTTGGTTTCTCCCCATCTACTCCTCACAAATCCTGTCCGTCGTCACCTTCTGTAGGTCCAAATCCAAGACTGATCTTTCCTCCTTGCCTTTTTTGTCTGTGAGTCTAGGACCTGGTTTTCCTTTTCCAGTCATCGTCATCATCACCATCATCTTCACTATCTCTACCACCATCATCACCATCTTTTGGAAGAATAGGATAGGATAGAATAACAGAGTTGGAAGGGACCTTGAAGGTCTTCTAGTCCAACCCCCTGCTCAGGCAGGAAACCCTATACCATTTCAGACAAATGTTTGTCCAGTCTCTTCTTAAAAACTTCCAGTGTTGCAGCATTCACAACTTCTGGAGGCAGGTTATTCCACTGATTAATTGTTCTAACTGTCAGGAAATTTCTCCTTAGTTCTAGGTTGCTTCTCTCTTTGATTAGTTTCCATCCATTGCTTCTTGTCCTGCCTTCAGGTGCTTGGTTTCCTCTTCTTTGTGGCAGCTCCTGAGATATTGGAACACTGCTATCATGTCCCCCCATGTCCTTCTCTTCATTAAACTAGACATACCCAATTCCAGCAACTGTTCCTTATATGTTTTATCCTCCAGTCACCTAGGAGGAGTCCTCCTCCAGGAGAAGCATGACAAGTAAGTGTAGAAGGTAGAAGAGTGAAGTATGGATGTGTATTGTGAAATTCAGTTGCCTTGTTGTGTGGAACATTGGACAGTTGCAATTGCCTTGTTGTGTAGAATGCTGGATATGAATCTGTTTTTGTTTGCATAGAAAATGGTGGACTTTGACCTGGAAGAGCTAGACTGAAATCTCTACTTAATATGTAGCTCTAGGGACTTTGTGCGAATCATTCTCTCTATCTGTTTCAAGCTACCTCACAAGATGTTAATATGGGAAACCAATGAAAGGTGATTGTCATATAAGTTGTTTTGAGTCCTCTGAATATGGGATATAATTACGAAGCATATTTAATTGATTTTACACATCCCATTAGGGAAGTGAATCACTTTTCCAAAGAGTCTTCTTTTGCGAAACTTCAAATAAGTAAAACTTCGCCCATAATATTACTTGTCATTTTTTTTTATAATTCTTACATATTTTCTAAATAAAAACCTGAGACAAAACAGAAAAGTCGCAGTAGTTACACTACAAATATTAAGGCCACTCTCCTTTTATACCATGCTCTCCAGAGCTGAGCTCAAAACAGACAAGACCTAGACTAAGGAGTTCCAGAATTGGGTTTGAAAAAATGATGAAATGTTTTCCATGTTCAAGTCATAGAAAGCAACAGGAAGTCAGGATGAACATTTTGCTCCTATGTTTCACCTTTCAGGGACTAACCATAGAGATAATTTCTCTCTAATGAAAGCAATGTAAGAAGATTTCTTTCTTTCTCTTTCTTTCTTTCTTTCTTTCTTTCTTTCTTTCTTTCTTTCTTTCTTTCTTTCTTTCTTTCTTTCTTTCTTTCTTTCCATATCTATCTATCTATCTATCTATCTATCTATCTATCTATCTATCTATCTATCTATCTATCTATCTATCTATCTATCTATCTATCTATCTATCTATCTATCTATCTATCTTATATGGCCACCTATCTTATATGGCCATCATATAACAAAAATATAAACACAATAAATATGTCACAAACAGCCATATTAAAAAATTAAAAAGCATAAAACACAAGAGAGTAGTTCATTAAGGGAGCCACTTCAAGATTTCACTGGTTCCCTGAAATATACTCTAGCTTTCAAGAGGATGATTTGAAGGACAAGGGTATGAAAGACCTGCATCTTTCCCACCATTATACATCTTTCAAACTGATATTTAAAGAAAGAACACTAAAATGGGTTGTGGATTGTGAAATGTGCCTCAAGGGCCAAGAGCCAGATATATCCATGAGCAGCTGTTCTGGTCTTCTCTAGGTTTCTTACCACCAGCAGTTAAATCTAAAATGGTGCTATGTTCTACAGTTCTTTATATGCAACCCAAGTGCCTGCAGAAACATGATTCCACAATTAAGAGGGTAACAGAAACAGGGATGTGAAGAGTTTCCTGTTACCATATTGGGCTATATTAGAAGATTCAAAGCCAAGACTCTACATGACTATGGAAATTCTCAATCATTCATATCATGGTTGTCCCAAAGGCACTTTTTTCAAAAGGCAACTGGACTTTCTTATCTTTTTTTTCTTTGAAAATGTTTTGCTTCTCATGTAAGAAGCTTCTTTGATTCTAACTTCAGTTGTAATGTTTGAGAAATACTTTTAAGTGATAGAGTCTTTTCCCAGCAACTGCTTATGTGTGTTGTTATTTTGCTGGCCTACAGAGTATGTTACACAGAGATATATTTCCCTAAGAACAAAATGTGATGTTTGAGGCAAATATTTGGTAAGCTTACTATACTATGTTTATCTGAGCCCCTGTTTATCAGCAAAATGTTTGTATAATTAACCCCATGTGGGAAAAAAGAGAAGTTTTGGCACTGAACTTAAGTTGTTTAAACAAATAAGGATAATATGAATTTTCTGTTTTCAAGCCTCCTGCTTGGTTTTATATATATACTGGAATAGTTTGTCAAACACAATTTGATGGAAACAAAAGTAAACAATTTTAAGGAGTACAGGCAGTCCCTCAGTTAAGAACACGATCCATTCCTAAGTCTGAATTTAACTAGAATTTGGACATAAATTGGTACTTGTGCTTACTAACTGTTTTCATAGACTTATTTTTTAAAATGGCAGATGGCATTCTCCTTCCTCAAGTCTATGAAAAACTGAATCCGTGCAATGTTTTTATGAAAATCTTAAAAACATTGACAATTATATTAAAATGTATATTAAAAATGCTGTAAGATTAAAAGGGTGCAGCTTAGGCGATTCATGTAATCATTGTGCAATATCAGTGGTTCATCAGCTTGAAGAAGGAGAACATTGTCTGCCATTTTTAGTAATAGGCAGCCTGTTCATAAATACAAGTTCTCTGTAAGTCATACATTTTTAACCCAGGGACTGCTTGTACTTGGGTTGGCCTTAAAGCAAGACTCTTACTTGTCCTATATCTAAATGATAATACTAATAATACTAATAATATTAATACTACTAAGTACTACTACTACTACTACTACTACTACTACTACTACTAGAGACAGAAGAGACTTTGGAGATATTTGCCCCTTTTGTGTTTCCTTAAAATGGAATAGCGGCCTACTAGAAGATTGTGCTGTAAAAACAGGCAGAGTGCCTTTCAGCTCCTGGACCCTTATAATGACTGAAGCCACTTATTCAGGAGCAGGTTTACACAATAATTATGGTGTCCTGGGGTGAAAAGTGCTGATGGAGAAATTTCCTAATTAGCCCTCGAAGGCACTAAGGCAAACTTGGAAAATATTCTGCTGCAAAGCATATGTCCTATCACTGAATCATAGTCTTTCTGCTTCAATTAATCCTGTCCAAATATTGAAATTGGCACCCTTGAAGCAGGGAGAGTTCACTAGAAAAAGCCTTTGACTTACCTCTCCATATACTAGTCCTATAAGGTAGACCCAATCAAGAAAGAGATGCATGTAGGTCTAAAGCTGCTTCTATTAGAATGGATACGGTTAAAAAAAATCTTGCAATTCTGAATGTGCTTCCTCCCTTTCCTTTTTTTTATCTTCACGTGAATTAGAAAGGTCTCTCACTTACAGGAGGTATTTTCAAAAATCCCTATCTTGATATGGGCTTAAGGCATGTTTATCTGTTTGTTGCCTTAGTAACAGATCTTCCTTATTCTGTACATCACAAGTATATCTAATAATACAGGAAAAGAAGGCAGGAATCCAAACAAAAAGTCTGGTTAGAAACCAGCCAAATAAGATCTTCTTTTCTTGGAACCAAGATATTATTATTGTTATAATTACTATCATCACCATCATCATCATTATCATTTTGGAATGAACATGTTCAGAAACCGATATAGTCATACTGATTCAAGAAAATAACCTGTACCTAATCAACCAGGAAGAACATCTGGAGCATGTGGAACTCATGTCTTGTGTATTTAAAATTGTTGCGCATAATGTCAATATTAGAAGAAGCTGATCTCATAGATATTTATGGCACAAGTTCTTAAAAGAGGATAAAATTTAAAAAAGGCATATTATCAGACAAAGTTTAATAAGTGCAGGGAACTTCATAAGGAAAATAATAAATCCAACAATTTCAACATTAGTTTCTCCTTTTCACATTGTAGTCAATTATAGTAAGAAAAGTATAATTATATATGTAGATGTAGTCCACCCAGATTACACAAATAGACGAAAAGACACAGCAAAACTTACTCAGTGATGATTGAAACATACTATGCTTGATGAACAACTTCTTGGAATGATACAATTTGATCTTAGAAATGAGGAGGGACAAAGAAAACTTTTGAAATTTGAAATGTTTATACAAAACCAACACCATCTGCTGGAACATCATATCCTAATTAGATATGATATTGAGACAGATCTAACAAAAATTGCAGGATAAAATGGATGCAAAACTTTAATGAAATAGTCACAACACAACAATGGAAAGAGTTATGAAATAAATCTATAACATTTATTCCAAGCTATAAGAAAACTGATATAATATGTTTTACAAATGGTATATAGCTCCATCATTAATTTCTCAAATAGATAAATCTTACAGTAGAAATGTTAGAAATGCTGACAAACAGAAAGAACATTTTACTACATTTTACTACATGTAGTGGACATGCAAGAACCTCAAATTATGAGAGAGAAATATACAGTATAATGCTCACAGCTATGAGGATACATTTTACCCACTATTGGAAGAAATATACAATATTATTCTGATGATATCTGATTGAAATTAAAATGTGGAGAACATGCAATGGCAAAACTAGCAACATATGTCTACAACAGAAGCTTAACTAAATTTAAGCAAGAATGTTTTCCATATACAGTATATAACACATCATGCAGCAAAGCAAATATAAACATTTACAGTTTGGTTTTAAGTGCATTTAAATAAACATATGGGAGCCAGTTTGGTGCAGTAGTTAAGGCATCAGAAACCAGTTCTAGTCCAACTGGGTGACACAAAGCACAAAGCCTACTGGGTGACCTCAGGCCAGTTATTTTCTTTCACTGCTACAGAGGAGGCAATGGTAAACCATTTCTGAAAAAAAAACCTTGCCAAGAAAACATGAGGGATTTATCCAGACTGTTTCAAGAATTGGATATGATTGAATGGAAGAAAAAAATGTTCATATACAGTGAAAATTGGTTAGCGTAAAGAGAAATACCGTAGGAATAAAATCAAATACTTATTTATGTTTTCCAAGCAGCTTCTCTTTTTTAATATTTATAAATAACAGTAAATAATAAAACAGTGGATTGTTGAAAGATATAAATATTTTCATATTATAAAATAATTCAGTGCACTTTGCAACTTCTTATCAATGTCATATTAAGCATTCAGTGTATAATATAAGCAACTCTATGGTCATGTTAATCATCATCATCATCATCATCATCATCATCATCATTATCATTCTACCCATTGTCTGTCCAATGCAGGATGAAGGCCTCTTCTGCATGTTTCCATGTGGAATATTAGAAATCATGCATATATTAGAAATTATACTTAATATTGATATAAACTTAAGTGCTATTTGAAAGGTTTAATTTATTTTAACCAGTATAGTGTCAACAACTTGCAGTTTCTATTGTATAAACATCACTGCACTTAGTTTTTATTTGTACTCTACAATGTATTATTTCTATTTTACAATGAATTATTTGTATTATATAAGAAAACAATTAATTGAGAGAGTGAGGAGGAAAGCTGTGATTCAATGTTGCTTCTACATGAAAGAATTATAATATTTTTTAAAAAAAAATGGAAATGGCAAGTTAAAACAAACTTTAAGAAATCTTTGGTTCAATCTCTAGCAACTTCCTTAAATATAATTGCAGCTGACATGAAAGGCCCTCAGCCTGAGATTCCAAAGTGTTGCTGATAGGTGGTCACAAAGGTTGATTTGAACTGGCAGGAGAAGATGGAGAGAGATACAAAATGTCATCTGCATCCTGCAGAAGATTCCATAAATGAGGCGGCAAAGTAGTTGCACAATAATATTCTCATTGTTTAGCTTAGTCCTCAAATGACACATGCTCTTTCATAACTGATTCATAAATAACTGATATCAACCAAGGCATCTTCAGAATTCAAGCCAAACTCCAGGCATGTGCCCTAATATCTTTACAATGCAATTATCTTTCTATCATCAAAGAACTGGTCTTTCAAGACTCTTCTAGCACTGAATGAGCAGACTGTTTCACTCTTTCATGGGAATCGAAACAATGACGTCCAAAGTATTTTTCCATACTTCCCTGCCTGAACTGTCTGGAGCACTATTCAAAATACGTTGAAAACCCTCAGTGTCTTCTCTGATGGGCTTGTGCCTTTTATAATGATCATTTGTTAGAAAATCGTTGGTGTTTGCAGCATCCTCTTGCATGATGGAACCTTTGCTTTTAACTCTTTTGCTATGGTAAGATATGTATTTCCAATGAGGCTAGCGTGTAGTCAGTGCTCCTTCCAGCAAAACAAACAATATTGCTTTGATAAAAATAAAATCATCAGTGTACATGTATGTAGGAGAGAGAGAAGTATTAGGATCTCTTTTATAGGATTGGATTTGTGAGATCCACTGAATAGTTTTCATTGAGGCAGAACTAAATGGAGAATGCTAGCATTTATCTTTCTCTGACCAAAATCCACAATGAAAGTTGCAATTTCATTGCAAAAGATTAATCTGACCTATAGTCTAAAATTTGTATTAAAAAGGCAATAGTTTTTAAAAACATTTAAATTATGGAAATTCACATTAAAAGCCTACGTTAGGGAATTTTACACAACAAAGAACAACCCCAGTGATAGTTTAATCACTTTGTTGGCCTAGATGTAAATTGGTTTAGCTGTTGCTATCTTCATTCCCAGCAGGTCTGCACAAGATTGGGTGTGGGAATAACGCTGACTTAGCAAAGCTGTTCAGAGTTGAAGCATAGAATTAGATTTGATCTCCTGGTCAGAATTAGGTTGCACTTTTGTGTCATATGCCAATGGATTTCTCATGAATCTCATGAATCTCATGCCCAAAGGCACACTCTGACTTACAAAGCCATGCTTTTAAACAAAGTTCATGGGAGGCAAAGTATAATCATCAAACAAAAACTTTTTTGCCCAAAGGTATTCCGTCTTCAATATTTTGGACTAAGTTCTAAGTACTGGCATTAAGGATGGGTTGTAAAGAAAGAACAAGCTAAAAATTAATTCATCAACACTCTAAAAGCCTCAACTCATAGAAAGGCCTGGATGGAGAAGAATTATTTCGAGCTCAATCCTATCAAGACTCAAGTATTAGGACCACCTAAGTAAAGAGATATTTCAGCTTTGAGGATGGTGCATAATCTGGTTTTTTTTTGTTTTTTGTTTTAAATTCCTAACTCCTGCTTGATGTTTTCTGTGTTGATATAAAACCAGAAAATGGTGACATATCATCAATCCAAGATTTAAAATCTAATGTAGCAGATTCTATTCAGTAAATGTAGTCCACAAACTATTTTGGCTTCCATGTCATAAAAAAATAGTATTGTATTAACTTAAATTATTTCATTGGAGTCACAGTGAAAACAAATGAAAACACCTATTCCTCCTTTGTAAAACTTTAGTTTTACAAAGATGGAACAAATATCCAGAGCAGCCTCAAAAATCCCAAAACAGTAAGTTTTTTAAAGGGGTTTTATTTGGAATATGTAATTCTATAGATGCAAATTAAGAAGTCTTTTGTTTAAGGTTCATTTATAAATTACTGAACACTATTAAATAAATGTGTAGGGGAAGGGAATGTCCACAACAAGCCAATATTTAATTAAGATGACAAAATGTACATAATGATGTTACAATGGAAGTTCTGCACCATACATACTATTACTACTACTGCTACTGCTACTACTATTACTACTACTACTATTACTACTACCAATAATAATAATAATAATAATAATAATAATAATAATAATAATAATAATAATAATAATGGATTACTTGTCCTTGGCTTGGCCTTAAAGCAAGACTCTTATTTGTCCTATAACATAATAATAATAGCAATAACAATAACAATAGTAATAGAATTGGACGGGACCTTGGAGTTCTTCCAAGGTTCAACCCCTGCTCAGGCAGGAAACCCTACACCATTTCAGACAAATGGCTGTCTAGTCTATTCTTAAAAACTTCCAGTGTTGGAGCATTCACAACTTCTAGAGGCAGGTTGTTCCACTGGTTAATTGTTCTAA
>NW_015386452.1:0-15182 GCF_001527695.2 Protobothrops mucrosquamatus | reverse complement strand
GGGGGTTAATGTTTAACAACACACTATAGACTAAAGAATAGATTTAGTGTGAATAGATTTATCAAGGTATTGTATTATTATACATTAAATAACAGTGGGAATTGAACAGAATTTCTGTTCTCTTTCTGAAGATCATGGTCAATGTACTGGCTAAGAAAAGGAGAATATTTTTTTCTAAGTTGTCATGGCTTTTAATTGGGAGTGAATTACAAACTCCATCTGATGCATCAGTTAGAAACTGCAGCTCCAAAGGACAGATGAGAGCCATTCTATTTTCCTCAACAAAGAGGGCATAGTCCTTCTTAAACTGAAATATTGTTAAATCTTCCTCCCAGCAACAAAGATGGCAAAAATATTGAATCTAGGAAGCGTGAGAGCTCTCCTGTGAGTTGAACATAACACATTAGCTAATTGGACTAGACGTCTTTCAAACAGACTCACCCCATACAAATTGGGAAAGTGTTTTGATCTTTCTAGATATCATTGTTAAAAGCCTGTTGCTTGAGTTGTATCACAGTTTTCTGTAAGCCAATTAAGGTCAAACTGGGCATCCAGGCAGAGGAGTAAGGCATATTTAGGGAAAGGCAGCCAAGATTTGATCACTGTATTGTCCTGCATCTTCTAAAAAAAGAAAAAAGAAAGCAATCATCCTAGGGGTGATTGCTTATTTTTTTTATTTAGATTTATATGGCTGCCCATCTCAAGTAGGTGACTCCAGGGAGCTAAAATAAAACCAATAAGACCCCTCCTCCCACATCCCAAAAACATTCCTATGTTGCCTTCACTGATTTCAAGACAGCGTTTGATTCAAACCCCAGAACAGCCTATGGGAGAAATTTTCTGATTCTTCTATTAAACTTGACAACTCCTTCTGCCTAAGAAACTACATAATTGCATACAAATATTTTTGTGCAGGTCCACTGTAACTCCTTACGCTATTTTATAGCCTCAGTCTCTATTCAGAAAGCAATGAAGAAAGGATGCATCTTGGCTCTTCTCTTTCTTAACTTTTATACCAATTCTCCAATAAAATATTGACCAACAGGTATGTTCTAGTTTTCTTGTAACTGTTTCCTGATGATACAATTGAAGTGGGCATCAGGCACAGACCCCAGATCTGAGGATGGGGATCCCTGCTATAAAATACTGATAGATACTATGATTCATACTTTAGGGAAGATTTCTTTTGTGCATCATCCATCCTTATAATAACTTTGTATAGATTGCATCCCAAAATAATATTTGGGAGGATACAAACATTTCCTTTTGTCATTAGAAGTTACATATTCCATCAAAATTGATCCCAAAGTTTTCTGTTAATGTAACTTGATTTCTAAACTGGTGAAGATTCTCCCAAGATTCTGCCTGCCTGCCTTCTCTCTCTCTCTCTCTCTCTCTCTCTCTCTCTCTCTCTCTCTCTCTCTCTCTCTCTCTCTCTCTTAACTTCAAATCCAGTGGGGGGGGGGAGAAAAAGAAAACGTAAAAAAATTTCTTAAATTGTTTTCTATGCACAGTTTTTGATTTAACAAGCAGACAAGTGAAGCCTTGATTGATTGCAATTATATTTTTTTCTATAAAGTAAGCAATAGGCATGATATAAATGTTTTTATGGCTAAAGATGTACCTGCACAGGATCTGAACTGGGTAGACATTCAGAATAGTTTTGCAGTGGCAGTAAATTTTAAAATTTAAATTCTTTGCAAATGATTAAAAAAACTATTGATTTATAGATCATTTATGACTTTCCTGTGAATGCCTAGAAAGTCTCTCCATTTTTTTAAAAAAAGATTTTTTTCCTTTTTCTTAGCATACAATCACTGAATTTCATTTGGATATGCCAGAAACATCCTTTTGATCATTTGAAGACAAGATGCCAGATATAACTTAGTTACAATAATAGACTTCTTCATTTTTTATTTATCATTAGAAATTACACAGATAGACAAGTATTATTACCTTTTTTCAGCAGCCTTATCCAATAATCAGATCACTTCCTTAAATCTTCTGTGAATCAGTTTGCTTTGACCAAGCATCAACAGGGCCATGGTATTTTCTATGTAAGATTGCTCATTAAGACTTACTGCAATGTGTATATCAACTGAGCCACACCCCTCAATATTACTCCAAGCCATGGCATAATATTGAAGCTGCTTTTCTACATAAATGAATTAAGAAGAACAGTTTTGATTTCTTTTTCTTCTACACTATGTACCCTTTAATCATCTGTACTTCATGGGAGATGAAATCAACTCAGCAGACAAGCACATTGGAGAAGGGAAACCAAAGTGGGATGGGAAGAGACAGCAAAACCCAAGTGGTTTGCAAAACCAAATCATCAAAGACATAAAAAGTAAAAGCAAACCCAAATACAAATACAATGTAGACTAAAAAAAAGGCCTTCTTTGCTACTTGTAGGAATACAAATATGAAATGAAATGATTATCTGAGCCAAAATCTATTTTTATGTGTTTTAAAACATTATTATAATGATTGATGATAATCTGGTAACCCCTGGGTTATACCTCTATGTTTGTATGAGGGCATCATTTGCAAATAGACTAAAGACCATAATTAGATGGAAATATAACGGGAATTGGTCTTGGCACTGGGAACAGAATTTAGCAATGTCTGAAGTGTTCCACAGTGTTCCATCTTTTTTTAAAATACAATTTAGGTGAAAAGATAAAATCTTCTTTGAACTGATCGCAGTGTTTGGTATCCTATGGGTATGCGTATGCGTGTGTGTATATGTGTGTGTGTGTGTGTAAATTATTTTCTTGGCAACAGTACAGAAGAACTTTGCCATTACTGGGATTTTTTATTTTTTAATATCAACCAGTCTATAGCCATGGTATTTCCTGGTGATTTTTCATCCAAGAACTAATGAGATCCAACTCTGTTCAGTATTTGCATAATAAATAAGGTCATCTGAGTTCTTCCTTTTGACCCTTCTGAAAAGATCAAAGATGTTAATTCTTTCTATCGGGACTCAAAACTTTAATTTTGCTTGGATATGAATATTTTTCAACATCATTGTTTTTTAACTCCATTGTACTCCTTTTCAAATGAACTCATTCATTTATTTACATTGTTTATATTGGTGTCAAAAAGAGCATCCAGCCAGTAAACCCTCAGCTTCATCCAGTCGCCCCAACTCTACCCTGAATTAAGGGATTACAGGATTGTAAAAACGGAGTATGTGAACGCTGGTTCAACAGAATAAGATAGCAGACTTAGAAATCATCATTTGATGCCAAAATGATTATAAAGATGAGATGAGACAATCTGAGGATCTTTCAAAAACTAGATGCTACACTTAATAAAAAACCTTTTCCAGGGAACCACCAGCACTATTCCACTTTCAGGAGGGCTCTATAGAGTAGCCACCCAAAAAGAGGAAGATGTAGTTTGTTTCTGAATCTTGGTCTCTTTCTGTTAAAAGGACCGAAAAATAAGACAAACCACTTTGTAGGGTGGGAATATACAGTATACTTGATAAAGCATTTGGGTGGTCTGTGGTTTTCTTAGAGTCACTGAGCAAACTTTTCATTTCTCTTCTAGTCTAGCTGCCCAATTTATAACACAGGACCAAGACTGTCAGGTCTTGGGTTTTGGTATACAGAGTAAGGATAGAGTAAGCATAATAACATTTTACTGCCTAAGGTCAGGACTGTTTTCATTCCTCAAATGTTACAGACTTCTATTGCAAGGGGAACACAACAGTCAAATGTTATTAGTTTGAGACAGTTTCAGTTCTTTATTTCATCTGCTGGCACTTTTGTTAGTTGGCATGAAATGTGTAAGACACATATGTTAGAAATCTAAATTCCATTCCAAATCCTGATCAAAATGAATTGTGCAAATCCATAATCAGATTTGAACAACTCTAGATTTAAATAACTTTACTAGCAAATGCTCTTAGCAGTCCAGGTGTGCAAATGGAGCTGATAGCAGATTTTTTTTTTAATCTAGGCCAGTGTTGGCTGGGGAATTCTGGGAGTTGAAGTCCATATACTTTAAAGTTGCTAAGCTTGAGAAACACTGATCTAGGCCATTTCTCTTCCATGAGTCATTTTTAAATGTTATATAAATGCTACACTAGTATAACTTTGATTGTCCTCTTTCACAGAGTCATTTGATATGGCTTTGTGCTGAAAAAAATATTAGAAGTGGGAAGAAAAGAGAAAAAAATGCAAAACTCAACTGTCAGGCCACAATAGTACAATATGAGGTCAGATAAGAAACCACATCTTTTAAACTACAGTTGCAGCTATAAACTGAAATGCCACAAATTCAGAATCTGCCAGACACATTTAGAGATCTCTTTCTGGCAAACAATTCAATAACAATTCTCTGAAAGTGGATTAGAAAGGTGACTTTTAACATTTGAAATATGTATTTCATTACTATTCCATTCAACAACTGTTCAAAGTAAATGTTATAGCAACCAATATTTTGGCTAATACCAGTTGATTACTCAAGGCCTTCCAGCTAAACATTACTTTAAAACAAAACAGAACTGAGAATTATCTATATCTGTTTGTCATATGCAATTGGGTGGATGGCAAGATTCCATCCAGATTCATTAGCAATAATGATTTAATGTGTCTAAAACACAATTATTCAGCCTTATAATGAGTGAAGAATAGCTGGAATATATTCTGCTCCGTGAAAAGATATTTTTCCTTCAATCCAACAGGCAGCAATTGAAAAATACACCGAGAGTGGGAGAATGGGAAAGTGCGGGAAAGTGTTTGTGTGTGTATATATATAAATTACTTGTGCCAATTTGGGTAGTATTCTGCTGAGGCTTGAATTGCCCAACTATGCTTCCAATACAATTTCACTGCATGTAAAGAAACAACAGCTTGAAAAAAACATTATCCTCCTTCAGCATTGTCTCTCTGAAAACTGGTTATAAAAATCCATGTTTCAATCTTCAACAATCACCTGTCAATATAATAATGTATTTTATTTATTTATTTTGTTTTTTGACATTCAAAAATAAATTTATGCTGAAATTTACATTCCTATGTAAAAGTAAATTGGTTTATTATCTTTTCAGCTCTGGGGAATACAGCTGCCATGTTATTAAAGAATCATCTGTTTAAAATTAATATTATTCCTCATAGGTCTGATTTGAATTATTTCATGTTTGCATTGGAGATTGGGTTGATTTTTATATATCTTATTCTACTATAAGATTATCTAAAATTCCTGATGGCTTACTATAACCTTCCTCAGGCTAGTACTCATCCTCTATGCTTGGATTACAAATCCTCAAATTTTCTATAGCCAGTTCTGAGAGTTGTGGTCCTCAGACATTTTAGAGCAGAAGAGTAGATTTGTGGTGGTTTTTCTCACACATTTTGTGGTTCTTGTCTTTTGCATAGGACATCTTGTAGTCAGAAGAATCAGAAGGTGAAGCAACTGAGGACAAAAAATTGTATAGATAACCCCAGTGCTTCTACGACACAGGCTGAAAATGGCTTCAGCTTCAAGAGAGAAATTAGAAGCACTTTTCACAAGAGTGTTTGTGGTGTCCCCTGTGCCGGACAGAACGGCCATAAATCCAAGTTTTAATATGGGCATCTAAAGTTTGTCTAAAAGTTTTAAGAATACTATACAGCAGGGGTATCAAACTTGCAACATCATGTGACGTGTCACAACGTATCGCGACTTTTCCCCCATTGCCGGCAATGGGGTGGGCGCAGTTTTGGCATGACATATCCGGCCCATGGGCCAGCAGTCTGATACCCTTGCTATACAGTAACAATGGACATTATTATAAGGCTGATTGGAAATATTTTATTTCTTTTCTAATAATATATAAAGGTAATTAGTAAATCTGAACAACATTGAGAGTGAGGAAAAACATTTTCTCTTCACAGAAATTTTAGTATACATCTGAATTATGCTTTTCATGTATACATCTATGTATTTTAATGTATTCATGATGGGTCTAAATATGACTGTGACAATATGGTGGGAGAGGTGTAAAAAAAATCACAATTAGTTTTGGTGTCTCAAATATACAGTCTATCCTAGTACCTTTTCACAAGCAGAATAACAATCAGTGCTATCATCTAACATATTTCTCCCCAATATGCATTTGAAGTTATTTCTCCTCTAAAATTAGGGGCTCTGCTATTGTTCTGGCAAACAGTAATTGATATACCCTCTTTTTTAAAAAAAAATCTTTCCTTAATCTTTCTAAGAATTAATATTCCCAATAATAAATGAAATAAATGAAAATAAATAAAATCAACTTTAGTTGATATTAAAAAATATCAACTCAGTATTAACTCAATATCAAATTATTAGGATGATGCTCCACTACGTGGACCAAAGGCTGTATAGATACTTATTGGGTTGAGAGTTGATGTCTGGCTTTCTCTATTATAAATGAGATAGTGAGCTAATTTTTGAAACCTCAAGATAAGCTTTGTGGCATCATATTATTCTACCATCCAACAAAAGAGCTTGGGCAGAGGCTGCTATTTCCCTTTGACCTCCATCGGCAATTTGTCTCATTCTGCCTAAGAAAAGAGTCCCCCACCCCATTTTTATGCAGTGTGCAATAAAACTTAATCTTGAAACCTCTTTGTGTAATATACGATTTCAGGCCATAGTCACGTTTTACACGAAGTTGAACATGTTTGGATGTTTCAAAGGAGAAGATGAAAACATGGTATGAAGTTTTGTTGTTTTGTTTATTTTACAGAATTTGCATATTTTAAGTGAACCAGGGGAAAAAAGACATGGCTGATTTAAAGAACTGACTCATCAAAGTGGCTCTTAAAACTTCAGCCTCTTTTATGCTCATGTGAAAACTTGAAAAAAAGGGCAGGGCTGCCTCAGTGGATAGAAGAAAGGGCTGTAATTGTAGTCACTTGATCCAAAGCACTTCTGAATCAATTTCAGACTAGGCAGAGCCAAAATTCTGAATTAGTCCATAAGTAACCACCATCAGCACTTCCTATACTGAATGCACAAGTCAATCTCAGGTGATTTAAAGCCCACCTTCTACTGAATACTGTAGTATAAATCAATTTAAGGTGAGGGAAAAGGTTATTCTTTTGCCAATGGCCAACTGGGATATTTTTGTTAGGTATAATTGTTAGGTTTTATAAAATTCTTACATTCTTCTTTTCAACTGAAAAGGTTGAAACACTTTTGAACATTTTGATGTTTCATTCCACTAGATTATATTTTTTTCCACCAATATTCTGTTCTGTTAGTCTAACCAAGCATTTGCACTGTTCAGTGCTGTTAAAAGAAAACATGGTTTCAGCTCATTCCTATGGAAACAAACCATTCATACTATGCACCCTGCATGGTCTTTTGCTCATTATTAGATAGAATCAAAGGATCATTATGGAACCAGAACAAATGTAGTTTAAATACAGCATGCAAAGCCTATAAGTTCCTAAAATAAACTTGTTTACATAACACGCAATCATCCAGTCTTTACCTAAAATCCTTGTGGCAGAATTGCTCACTACGATTCACAACATCTGGTGTTAAGTGGAGATTAAAAAGGCTTGATTTATTAACAATTATTCAGTTTCCAATAATACTTAATTGTTTAATCACATCCATCCATTGGGAAGGTCCTGCTGAGCATAAAGTTGTAAAGGTAGTGGGGATTGTGCTTATTTTTCTTTAGTGGTAAGGAAAACATTGTTGGGCTGTATATTTTTCATGTAATAATAGGCTTAGAAATAAAATTTTCTGACAAGGATAAATGAGTTGCACTGTTGACTGCAGCCTATGTTGTTGTTGGTTTTCTTTCCTTCTAATACAGGGGTGTCAAATTGCTGGCCCATGGGCCAGATGCATCATAACAAAACCATGCCCCCCCATTGCCAGCAATGGCAAAAAAGTTGTGATACGTCGCGACACGTCACATGATGTTGCGAGTTTGACACCCCTGTTCTAATATAACACCAGGAAGCATTCTGTTCTGACTTGATGATCATAGAAGATAGAACATAGAATTACAGGGTTGGAAGGGACCTTCTAGTCCAAACTCCTGCTCAAGCAAGAGAGCCTATACCATTTCAGACAAATGGTTGTCCAATATCTTCTTGAAAACCCTCCAGTGATGGAGCACCCACAACTCCTGGAAGCAAGCCATTCCACTGATAGATTGTTCTCTCAGGAAATTTCTCTTTAGTTCTAGGTTGGCTCTCTGATGATCTTCCACCTTTACGTCTTGTCTTGTCCTCAGGTGCTTTGGAGAATAAGTTGACCCTCTCTTCTCTGTGATACCCCTTTAAGGACTAGAAGAGATATAACATGTCACTCCTTATTCTTCTTTTTGATAGGCTAAACATATCAAGTTCTCCTAACTGTTCTTCCTACGATTATGATACGTTCATCATATAGTCACACAACTGACTCCATTTCCTAATGGGGCAATGTTTAATAACAAAGTGAGCAGTCAATGTTGCACTGTCTTGTGTAGAGATGGAGGAAGAGTATCACCTAGCTACAATGGTCACAATAATGAAGTGATCATTAACATTAACACCCAATAGTTTATTACCAACATTAGTCAACTGCATCCCAACATCTGGGGTAAAAAGAATGAAGAAAGGAGAACAGTGAAGGGGAAGAAAAGTCTGCTCACACCTTGCTTTGGTTACTACAATTATTTGCACTTCATAGAAGAATGTACACAGTGGCATAATGAACACCCCTGTGCCCCTGAAAAATATGTTGGTATTGCAGGTAATTACAAAAAGAATTAAGTGTTGTGCAATAAGTGCACAAAAGGTGATAAAACTAAACTTTCATAAAATTTTCACTTCCCTTTTGTGTTTCCTTTTGGAGTCCAACAGCTTCACTCAAGAATTATTGACCTCTCTTCTCCTAGCAATAATGATAAGAATAATTGCAAGCTTGAATTGCCACCAAATTCTGCATGAAATCAAGTGGATTCTTTGTTCATATATTTTTTGTCTAATTGCTATTTGAGAGAAGTTGTCCATAAAAAAGCATCTTGAAAGAACCTGAGGGAGCAGGGAAGAACAGAAATTTGTGAAAAGTTACACTCAAACTACACTTCAGGCAAATACACCTGTAGTAAAATCTACCATGCAAAAAATCCTAATCTTTTAATCAAGAAAATGAATGGTTCAGTTCTTAGAAAGCAGGGCCCAAGAACTTTAAAATTGAAGTAAGAGTTTTGCAATGATAGGCAGGCATTTTATTTTCAAGTCTTAAAGACAATGACATTTTAGAAACAAATATGGCAAAAAGTTATTTAATTTCCACAATTACCAATGTGTATGAATGGCACCCTCCAGTATAGTGCACAAGCATACAATTCCTACTTTCTGGCTTCCCTCTCCTAGAATTTGTGTGCAGGTCTAGGTGTCCATGGATATATATATATACAATTTTTCTCCCTTAGCCAAAAGAACCTTAAAAATTGGGATTAGATGTGTACCTCTTCGGGGTTCAAAAAGGAATAGAAAGAAAAATGCAAATCAGTAATTGGGTTTAATTGGCAAGCAGGTTGTTCAGTTGCTTATACTATTACAAATCTTTTCCAGTCAGGATAGTGGACTTCTTGAGAGAACCAATCTTTTAGAATAATACTAATTCAGAGCTGATACTTGGTGTTTTATTGCCTGAGGCAAAAGGCGGTGTCTATCTTCTAACTCCATGGCCATATTTGATCTGCATGGATCACTGACTTTTTTTCAGTACCTGCGATTAGGTGGCATCTTTCACTATGCTTCAATGCAGCAGATTACCTTGGGGTAAGGATGGGGAACCTATGACTCTCTGTATCTTGCTGTATAAAGTCTCCCTGCAATTCCAACCAGCAATGGCCAGTGGAAGAGAAAGCTCTGCAATATCCAGAAGACAACAATTTTTCCACTTCAAAAAAAGTTTTGTCCTCCATTTCATCACTGCCATTTATTGCTGGCCTGCCAGAAAGTACTGTCCAAAACAGTGTTCTGATTCTGCTCCATCATAATAATTACAGGAGTGATCCTGTTTAAAATAGTGATTTAATAACATTTAAATTATGATTTAACCAGCAGTACAATGCACAATTGTATCAAAGGTTTTGTGTTTGGGTGCTTTCAAAATTTCATCAGGCTTAATTTTTTTTGAGATGGGGAAGGATTCTTTGCTGAAAAAGAGCAAAAAGGAAAGCTGGTTACCAGACAGCAGGTGTTTCATGTCAAACTTACATTCAGAGTTGAAAATTCATGCACATATCAGTGATAAGGGCAATTACAGTTGGTGAATAATAAATCAAGAATTGATTATGCAACCCAATACTTTCAGAAAGAGTACTTTCATGAAATAGCAATTCTACTTTTCAACATATTTGTGTGTGAATAAGTCAATGGAATCAATAGAATTAGATGGCCATAGAAATTATTCTCCTTTGATTCCCACTCATCTTTCTTCCTTTCCCATAAAAATTGTCATGAGTCACTTCAAAATGTTAGGATCTGTTTTTAACTAAAAAAAAGTTGTTTGAAATGCATTAATGCTTTGCTAGGGGAAAAAAAGATCAGTTTAAACCATTTGTGAATGAAGCCACTGTTATTTATTTCAGACTTTCCTGGGAACATCACCATATTAAGTAACGTGCTGTGCTAAAATCAACCCTATAGTTTCTCCCAGGTTCCAAATCTGATAAAGTCCATGGGAGGACATATGATGGCTTCTTCCTTAGAGATTAACTAAAATTATGAGAAGCCAAGCTGGTTGTGAATCACTGGAGGTCTGTTGTACAGAAATGATGACCTATCCTATAAGTGCAAAAGTATCACCAACAATTCCTCCCCTTTAGAAGAAACTGCAAAAATCTTTCCATTTCATGTGATTGAATGAGAATTGGTAGAAAAATGTGTTCTGATAACTGTAATGTTGACCTTCAATCTTTGTTTCTCCTCCCTTCCAGTTCTTTTCCTACCTGCTGCTAGGCAGAAAAATGGCACATTCTTGCCCTTCAAAATCCTTGTTATTAATCCTCCTTGCTCAGCACACTAATACAAAATTAAATCAGCAAAGGACCTGGCATTCCAACGACTGCTTCTAAATGGGTTCCCTCCCTGGAGAACATGTCAGTGTGATTAGTGCTCTGTGCAGGATGCAGTTTTACATAGGACAAACCCTTGAGGAAGGAATATTAAAGTCTGTCAATTCATTTAAATAAAATGCAGGTGGAGAATGAGGCCCAAGGGTTCCTCTAAGTGTTTCTAATACCTTGCAGAGGACATCATTAAAAAGGACATTACAGTGTGTGTTTTCTTCTCTCAGCCCCACCTGGAGACTTCTTATTTGTAGCAGTTAATTGGTAGCTTTTTTTCTTTCATCCTACATGCATATTTTTGGCTAAAATCATGAATCTTGATTTCCCCTCAATCTTTTCTTGTAATAATGTTGTCAGCATGACAGATGGAATCATACTTTTATTGAGGAGCAACATCAAAAACTACAAATCTTCTCCAGTCTGCCTGTCTTGGTAAGACTGTAATTTTGCTCAGCACTATTTATGCTATAAATGGTTTTATTAACAAATAGCAGAAAAATGTACAGTCATTTGCATTAAAAACCACTCCTACAGTCTGAATGCTTTATATTTATCTTTCCTTAATTTAGGCAACTATTGGTATAAATTGCCTGATAGGTATGCTTCCCTCATACAGGTTTTTCAAATGCAAATTCTCAAATCACCTTTGATATAAATTCTGGTTTTTTTAAAATAACCTTTTTTCTTTATATTTTAAGCACTTTCTGGTAGACCAGATCTGGAACCTGATTCCACAGGATGATTACAATTAAACTTTATTGAGATAATAACAAAATCTTGCAAGTCTGCCCATCCTTCCCTCTGTCTTACATCCTCAAAGATGTGTTTGTGTGTGTGTGAGAGAGAGAGAGACGGGGGTGAGGGTGGGGTGTTACTCTGAGGTTTTTTTTTCAATATTCTTCTACTGATCTCCTGAACCTGATGTTCCTCTAATGGCTTCTGGATCCTTTTTCAAGATCATCTCCTTGATTCTCAAAACTGTATAATTTTCATCCTCCTTTTTTAGAGATAATTTTACTAGAGTTTTGGAAGAAATACTAATTCAGACACATTATCTGATGCTGATTTTTGATGCAATATATGGTAACAGCAGAAAACCCATACTGCTTGGATAGAATGGCCAGAGTGGTTGGGTGTCTTGCAGAAACAGTGGGTTGTTGGGCACTTTTTATTTTATTTATGATATTGGATGGCAAAGGTGTTCCTTGGCCTGTCAAAAGCGAACAAGGGGTAGCAGTGGATTGATGGAGGGTGTTGAGAGGGCTGTTGCTTTTAAATGGCAGGTCAGTTTGTAACAAGACTTATGATTATAAATTTAATTAATTATGCTACCCATTTCCCAATCTGGCATATATGTGAGATGTCAGCTATATAAACTGAATAAATAAATATTACCAAGACCTGACTTGTAAGACCCTCTGATTGAAGTTCTACAGAAATAGTTGGGCTTGTTGCTGGAATGCTGTCCTCCCTCCTGCTCAACAGCATATCAATGTATATCAAATACTTAATCCAACCAACAAGCTAGCTATAGCATGTTGCACCGAATGCAATTTCCAAATGTATTTCAGAGGCAGCTGCATTTCCAAATATTCTGAAATAGTCTAGCTTTATGTGACCTGTTGCATGCCAAATGCACTGGATTACACATTCCAGAACTTCCATTGGTTATGTTGAAGGGATTTAGAAAATCTCATTCCAAACATACCTTTGAAGAACCAGAATAATCTCACCTGGAAGAATAATGAGAACATTAATTATTTTTATGAGAGCTGGTTTAATCTCGAAGAAGTATCTTTGGCATGAAAACTAAAGAGCAGAAAAGATACAGTTAATCAAATGTTGGTAGAAAAATGTTTTCTGCAAGCCATAAACCAGATAACTGAAGTACAGAGCCTTAGCTGGTGGTAGCATCAATTCACCTGGCCTGGGCTCAGAAGGTAAGCAGAATTAGTTCTGGCTATTCTTGGAAAGGAAGGAAGCAAGGAATGGGGGACTATAGATTGGGAAAGCAAAAAATACATTCCAGAAGATGGCAGAATATTTTGCAACATATTACTTCATATATCAAGTGGTGGGTAATGAAATTACACATGTATGAATTGATTGTGAATGTGAGCAAAATTTGTCAGTTACTTCAAGCAAATCTTCCTTGGCAAAGGCTCCATAGCACATATAATTTCAGGTCTAATTGGAACTCCCTAACATTGATGAAGAAAAAAAGGCAGGGCAAACAATTATGTATTAAAGAGATTTGTCAACTCTGACAATCTCTAACTAAAACGTTACATCAGAAATAAAAAATATCATTTATAAATTCTTTCCAAATAGCTAGGTAATAAGCATGGGGATCTAGCTTTCCTGTCTAGCATGAAAATTTAAAACAAGCACTGGAGGATTCACATTTTATACTAAGCTAGAATTTTTTAAAACATAGGAATATAGAAAACTGATGGCAGAAAAAGTCCTAGTAATCCATCAGGTCTACCCTTTGAGTTTTTTTAATTTTATTTTTAATTTATGTATTTTTTTATCATTTTCATATTTTATTTATTTATATTTTTTATTTTGTCAAATGATGGACATGTGTTTACCCCAAGCATGTTTAAACTCAGTTAAAAAATAGCTTGGTTAGATTTGGAACCAAACACACTTGGTTCTTCTTGCTATTATGATTAAATCAATCACTGAAATTTCTTCCATTATTTGTTTAATACTTTGGCTTTAATAGGTTCTCTTATTAATTGTTTTCAGCAAGCCAGAGATTAGAAATAGGAGCATTCTATGACTGGCTTGTTAAAAGAGCTACACATTAGGGATCTCAATTAGCAAACCATGGAAATAGCTTTCAATAAAACTTATTTTTTCTTACTGTCAGAAGGAATCAAGTGTGAATAAGCACTTTGATTCATTTTGGGGAGCCAATTTCTCTGAAATTCTAACTTACCAGGACATGCAAGCACATCTGTTATTGCCTTGGTTAGTTTTCCCCATATTTTATTTAATTTGCTGATCATAATTGCTTTTCTTGCTTTTCACCTACAGAGTCCAAGAAAGTACATGTGCAGTCTTCTTGTCTGATTCTTGTAATGACCCTGTGAAACAGATTAGCCAAAAAGATGCAGGCTAATTAGTTGAATGATTAAACATGGATATGAATCCTTCCAATGTTCATTGCTTAATCAAGGCCTGGAAAAACCTGACATGAAAGACCAAAATCTATCATGAAGACAGTATTAAAGGTAAGATAAATTAACCACTTGAATAGTTGGCTGCCTTCCCTCCTTTTTGTTAACATTCACTAGCATCTGCCTTATCGGCCTGTACTAACCACATTTTTCTGCAGGGTGTGTATTTTGTATTTCCACAGTCTGGCATGAACATTTCATTATTGGAATGGGTCATACAATTACAGTTGAATGATTGTTTAAATTGAACATGTGAGAAGATGCAGACAGCTTGGAAGAAATTCTTCCATTCTTCTTTGTTTCATGGCATCTCATAGTAAGCCAGCTGTTGTCTTAAGAGTTGAGGTAAAATATAATTTCTAAAAATCACAGATGGGCAAATTAGACTAGGATAGATAAAACATTACAGTAAATATGTTGTGACACAAGATCCTTGCTCAGAATATTTAAGTTAACATGGTCAGTTCATCCCTGGGGCCAGAAACAAATGGATAATAGAGCATCACCAGTTAAACTTTTCAAGGCCTACCAGTCAAAGAGGGGCTGCATCTTTGACTCTGCCAAAAGTAATTAGTGTCTGAATATAGTAGACTAGGATATATAGTTATTTTTGTCTTGAGAGCCATTTCAGAATGAAAGTAAATTAATATTTGATTTACTTAAAATTTTAGAATTAATATGATCATACCTTTGCTGTTAGTAATCATAAAACCTACAGTGATTATATTCTCCAAGTACTGAAGTTGAGAAGTACTGACTGCAATTTGGCATTTCACTATTATGTTTGGAAGAGTTAGTGGTAAAAGGAAGCCAGACCGCCAAAGAACATAGTGGCAGGACACCACCAAAGCTGACACCAGTCAGAACATAGAACAACTCAAAGAATAGTGCAAGATCAGAAGATGTGGAAAGACCTGGCCCATAGA
>NW_015386451.1:622139-634056 GCF_001527695.2 Protobothrops mucrosquamatus | reverse complement strand
GGACTGGCCTAAGGGGTATTTTAATTTGGTTTTAAAATAATTTTAAAAAGAAACGGCCAATAATTAATATTTCATTTTAATTACATTTTAAATTTAGTATTTTGTATTGTTATCTGTTTTAACTGGCTGTAAGCCGCCCTGAGTCCGCTAGGAGAAGGGCGGGGTACAAATTTGATAAATAAATAAATAAATAAATAAAATAAACCCTAAAACACCCTAACCCCACAACCCGGGATCCGAACCCACAGACTCCTGCATGTTAAGCAGTTGTCTTACCCTCCACTGGGTCCCCCAGTTATTATGTGCTATTCCTAGGTATATATCTCATTTTCCAATTTCCCAACAAGGAAAAGAAAGAATCAAAGGTATTTGAACCTGGGACTCCTGCATGTTAGGCAGCTGTCTTAACCTCTTTGCCACCGGGTCCCTGTTGTTCTGTGTACTATTTTTGGATATACATCTCATTTCCCAACAAAAAAAAACAAAGAGTTGAAGGAATTCGAACCCCGACTCACGGCATGTTAGACGGTTTCCTTACCCCCACGCCGTTGCGTCCATCTGCTTAGTTTGAAATCTGGAAGCCTTCTGTACTGTATTTCTCTTGACGTCCGTGCTTCCTGCTTTATCCACGAAGCGGCGCTGTTTTCCACATATACTTGAGACCGTCGGAAACGCCTTCCGTTCTTATACTTGACGACGAAAAAAAATATAATTTCCAAACCCCCTTTAAAAGGTTTATTTCTTTTGTTGGCTGCTATAAGCGGCTTGCACCACGGGAGGGCGCTCTTTTCTGTCCCTTACCGAGAACGGCGTTCCAGCGACCGAAGATCGCCTCGATGCTAATCCTAATGAACTAAAAAATGCCATCCTGTCGTCAAAGAGGGAATTTTCGCCGCAGAGTGAAATAAGCGTTTTGAATGGCGTTTTAAGTCTACGGCCTAACTCGTTGATCGGACGTCAAGTCCGACGTACCCGGAAGATCTCCGCAAAAGGAAGTTGGAGGATGACCAAGAAGGACGGACCGGAAGCCCGCCATGATGGGAAGGTCGTTTTTCAAAGGCCCGGGTGGACGGCGAATTGAAGCGGACAGGAAGTCCGCCATGCCGAGAAGGTCTTCTGTGAAAGGAAGTTGGGGGAACGCTTACTGACGAAGGACCGGAAGTCGGCCATGTTGGAAAGGTCCTTTTGCCACAGGACCTGGGGGACTTGCCGAGAAGGCCTCTCGGAGATTACTCCTGAACAACTAGCCGGCGGACACGCGCAGGAGGCCCAGGGAAGCGGCCCGTCCCTTTCGGAGGAGCATAGATGGGCGACGCTTTGGCTGACGCTCTGCGCTTTGGGGCTTAGCTTCTCGGTGTCCCGATTCTGGGCAAAAGGCCTACGACCGCCTCGGTGTTAATGCTATGGGACGGGAAACCCTGCCCCCCTGTGGTCAAAAACGGGTATTGCTGCCGCCGAAAGAAAGAAATACTTTTTAATGGCGTTTTAAGGTTATTCTTCTTTATTTTTATTCTTAACGCCTTAGTATTAATATTAACGTGGCGACGGGAGGCCCGGTCGGTGCGACGCGGGCGCAGAAGAAATCCTGGTTCGAGTCTTAAACCGAGTTAAGGCCTATCGTGGCTTATTAACGTTAATAAGGTTTTAATAATAAAGAATAATCATCTTAAAACGCCATTAAAGAGGTTTATTTATTTGTGTGGCTGCTGTATCTGATTTGACCTCTTTTCCGTCCCTTAGCGTGGCTGGCTCGGTAATTCTGGGAGTTGAAGTCCACGAGTCACAAAAGAGCCAAGGTTGCCTACCCCTGCCTTAGCTATAGGAGGGAGACCGCTAAAAAGGCCTATGATGGACTCCAAAGCTAAAGCTATGGGACGGAAAAAGGGGTATTGCAGCCACCAAAAGAAATCAACCTTTTAAATGGCATTTTAAGATTATGGTATTGAAGGGATTTTATTGTGCTTATGGGATGGAAAACTGTGCCCTCCTGTGGTCAAAAATGGGTATTGCGGCCACCAAAAGAAATAAACCTTTTTAATGGCATTTTAAGATTACGGTATTCTCTATCTTTATTAACGGTATTAACACCTTATTAATAGGGCCAGGGGAGGCCCGTTTGCTGCAACGCAGGCGCGGAAGAAGAAATCTGCTTCAAAAGCCTTAAACCTAGTTAAGAAAGCCTAGGATGGCCTAATATTAATAATGTTTTATGGAGAAGGAAAAATAACCTTAAAATGCCATTAAAAAGGTGGATTTCTTTGGGTGGCTGCTATTTTCCGGCCCCTGGAATGGACGAGGGAGGAGGAATCCTGCTTCAAAAGTCTTAAACCGAGTTAATGAGTTTCCGTAGATGCAGAATAATCTTAAAATCACATTAAAAAGTTTGATTTCCTTTTGTGCCTACTGTTCCTTCTTTGACGGCAGGACTCAGACTCTCACGCTCTAGGACCGCTTATCGAAACAGGTGGCTTCCCCTCCTATATCGCCAGCGAAGGAGGACCTGTTGGGTTGCTTGAAGAGCTGGGACGGAAAGCTTGCGTGAAAAACAACATCCAGCATTCTTTCACAAATTGATCGCGACCGTCTGTAAACTCACCTGGAATGGGAAAACTGCTCTGGAATACTCTGAAAGGCTTTTCCGCCGCATTGTGGCTGTTGAAGCTCTGGTGGAAATTGTGTGGATGTCTTGTGTGCCTGTTAGAAGTAAGCTTTACTTTAATAAGTAAGCTTATTAAATTAAGGTTATTTTTCCCCTCTTTCTTATTAATGCCTTATTAATATTAATAGGGCGACGGGAGGCCCTTTTTCTGCGACGTAGGGGCAGAATAAGGTAACCTAATATTAGTAATCTGTAGGAAACCCTACATCATTCCAGACAAAGAGAGGGAAGGAAGGTGCCATAGGTTCAGCCCAGTGCAGCAGCACAACAGATCAGAAACGGCAACTGTGCTGCAGAGGTGGCCTTATCAACAAACTGGACTATATGCTCCAGCCAGACTGGACGGTTGTCTCACAAATACTTTTGGCAACTTCACCGCAATGCTGGCTCTCATTCTGGATGTAGGCGCAGCCATGATCATCCAATATCCCGCATCAACTGGGGCTGAAGGCAGTTCTGTCTAACCATCTAAGAATATCTGCTGTGCTGCAAAATGTAGAGATGATTTTGGCTGGGTAATTGTGGGGTTGAAGAAACTGACAAACATTTACACTTCTTTTTAATCAGGGTAGAATAAAGAGGAGTAACATTTGCATTAATTACAGTACAACTTTTATTAATACTGAAATCTTCACAGTGCATTTGTTACCTGTAGCGGTGGCTATTTTGAATGAAAAAAAGATCACATAACTAAATTGGAAGAAAGGGCGTATGTGGAGAAGCTCGGACTGCTAGAAGGAAAATAAATTATGGGATGGGAAGGAAGAACAAGCTAACAGCACCAGGACAGTTACTTCAGCTGAAGGACATTTTAGAAGGTTTGTTTCTTCTTGTACAAAACAAATGGGAAAAGCAAAAAGCAAGGATCTCACAGTCACGTTTGAGGTGTGTGGAAACCACAGGAGGGCAGGCATGTTAAAACGAAAGTATTATCACAAGAGCCAAAGAGTCGGGCCTACAATGATGCACACACACAGGTGGGTGGAACTGGATGGGGAGGAAACAGCTATGTACAAGGTAGGCCTTCCTCTTGGGATGCTGCCCCCTCAAAGGCCTTTGGGGAGACAAGCTGCCTCTCCACTGCCAAGGAAGCCCCCAGCCCTTCTGGGCCCACTGCAGAACCTTTCCTGCCCCGAGCTCTTTACCCCTCAGAACAGGGCCTCAGCAGACTTCATGTTCTCCAGAAGTATAAACTGGAAGTCCCAACACCAGGTTTGGAAAATCAGTGCCCTAAAATTTTCTACCCTACATGTCCTAGTTCTATGCTTAAATTTGATGTGTGCTTCTTGAAATAACTCAAGTTTTCTAAATATACTTTTTTCCCTACTGGTGAACATACTGGAATCCTTAATTGGTGCAATAGCAGCAAACATTCAATTTCAATTTTGTTGTCTCTGTGCTCATGTGTACCATATGTTGACCTCTGGATGCCCCCTGTACCACAGCATCAAATAGCTGCAACCAAAAACAGGAGAACGAGCAGAGTTGCAACCTGCAACCAGACATGCAGCAATTTTCCTTCCTAGCCCTGCACAAGGCAAGGCAGCTTTTCTCAAAGCTTTTGTGTGTCTACACCGTTCAGTTTCCACTCGTTTCCGTTCTCTCCAACCTTTCAAAACCATCTTCTCTTTCCTGCCATCACTTTCCTTTTGCCAACAGAGACTAACTTCTAGTTTCAGGGAAAAGTGAAGGTCACCAGGTCAGCACTTGGGAGAAGCAGATGCCTTCACATCTCTTTAGATCTGGATGCAGACCATGGAAAAGCTGCATCACACATCAGCTGTGAATAAATGCATTATGGCTACGTTTGACATCATTTCTGCCAACATTCCCATTAAAAATCTTCCTGCCAACTACAAAAATAGGCAGATTCCACATCTGTAAACAAAACTGGTCGGGACTATACAATGAGGCGAGCCTCTTTGATGCAACACGGTCTGGGGATGAAAGTGCAGAACAGTTTGGTAAGACAAGAATGAACAATGTGGAAAGGTGACCGAGGCAGGACAGAGCCCAGGCACGGCTGCCACAAAAGTAGCCTGGGCGCAGGCAGAGGCCAAGGAGAGGCGCAATGAAATCTCACTCCAAGGCAGGTCAATAGCTCAGGCCACTGGGCGAAGCTGAGCAAGCCTGGGCCACGGCTCTCCTCGCAGCTTCCATCCTTGGCCGTCAAAACCATCCCACCGTGAAATTGCTGTAGGTTCCCGAAAGGAGAAAGAGGAGCCGTTTCCAGTCCCTCTTGTGTTTCGGCCATTATCCCCTTCTCTGGTACAGCTTCAGCATCGCTTGTGCTCTTCCAAGGGAGCCAGGCCACATGGCTCAGCCTTGTGCAAGAGGATTCTGAGTGCCATGGGTGGCCTTGCACATCATGTGGAGCTGAAATCAAGCCAACCAGACTGGCTTCGTGGAGCATGTGAGCCCAGCCGGCACCAGCATGTCAAACCAAAGGCACCAGTCAGGGTGATCTGCCAGACCAATCGTGGTCGCAGAGCTGAGGGCTTTTCTCTGTTCAAATGATTCCCCCAAAGCATCAAGCAAAGGAGCATCTCCTGAACTCCTTTTTGTTTAGTTGGTCAAGAGTCCAGATTGGTCTGAGAAGAGAGGTACCTGCCCAAGGGGAGCTACCCTGATGCTCCCTCAGACCAGCCTCCTTTACACCCCAGATCCAGGGGACCTGAGGCCTTTAGATGGCTTGAGGCAAGTGCTATGCTGAAGATGCCCCACCCTGGCATTGGTCCTTCACCAGAACTCTCCCCCTTCAAGAAAGGCCTGTGAAGCCCACTCCTGCTTGAGGCAGAATCCTCCCCACATCTGTACCTGGCCTGATCTCCACCCTCTTTTTCGACAGGCATTCTTGCATTCTGCCACAGAAAAGGCTCAGGGGAGTCAATGTGCCTCCATGCAAACTGTGCTGTAAATCATGCCTCAAAGCACACCGCTTGCCCTGCCCGCCCTGCCCCAGGGAGGCCTCTGGCCTCCGTGCAGCTCAAGCCAGACGTGGGGACCGGATTGGGCAAGGAAGAGCCGCTTCTTAAGGAAATTAAGTCCCCTCCCTGAGACAGTCTCACCTGAGAGACCCCCTCGACTGGAAGGGAGCCCCTCCCAAGAGAAAGCCCTTCTCAAGGAAGCCCAGGAAGTGGTCCTGCTCCTCGCACAGCCTGCAGTCCACATCTCAGGGAGGTGCTGAATATCTTTTGGAGGACGAGAAGAACACAGAGAAGAACCAGAAAATAGAACAGAACAGGAGGGTTTTCTTTCCATGGGAAACGAGCTCTGTTTTGTGTGGTGCTCCGAGTTGGAGGGAAAGCAGGTGCCGGTTTCCCGGCTTGCTGTGGATGAAGCCAGAAAGAAAGTGTGCAAGGGATGGAACAAGGTAGAAAACAGGCTCCAAAACGGTTATCGATAAGCGGGGGTCTTGTCTGTGGTTTAATAAAGGCATTTCATTTAGTCTCCTTTTACCCAGATCCTGATCAGGTGTCCGTGAAGGGCATGGCAGCCTTTGGGCAGTTCGCCCAGCCTCTGCCATGTTGCCCAGTCCTTTGCTGAGGCTGGGTGCCTTGTGCTCAAAAGGAGCTCGGGTCAACAGCTGGCCAGAGCAATCACAAAAACCGTGGCGCTGACCTATCATTGGTGATGGTTCGACGAAGACGCACACCACGGCGGATGGCCACCAACATGTCTTCAGTGGGGGGCTCGCTGGAAGCAGCCAGAGGAAGGTTGGGGGTCTGCTCCTCAGGACCAGGGTCTGAGCACACTGTGGGGAAAGGGAACTGGCCATCTCCCAGGGCATGAGCGCTGGCCACCAGCTCGCCAATCTTTTCCACCAGGCTGTGGCGGTTGGCGGCCAGCTGCTGTTCCTCTTCTGTGGAAGGCTTCCCGGCCCCGGTGTACACTGAGATTTCCAGGGTGTTGCTGCCCCAGCTGGCATTGGGCAGGCTCAGCCTCTTGGGGGAGACTTTGGTGAGGCTGTGCACCGAGCAGGCATCATCGGCATAGAAGACACATTCTTCGCTGCCCATCCGGAGGGGGCCGGCGTGACTGGGCGAGTCAGGCACAGTGGGGGTCTTGACAGGGACAATGGGGGGCCTGATGGGAATCGGACCAGCACTGGAGACAGTTCGGCGAACCGTGGGCTTGGTGGAAGGTGTGCGACGGATGGTAGCCACGCCTGGCGTGGTCCCAGTTGGCAAGGCAGTGCCAGTGGGCAGGCCGGCTGTTGAAGCTGGTCGCTTAGTCTGGATCATCCGGCGATAATTCTGAGCAATATTGCTGTTGCGAGGGATGGTTGAGGATTTGTCTAATTCATTCTGGTTGTCTCCCTCCATATCCCCATTCACAGAATAGCAGTCGTACTCTGAACCTGAGGAAGTGACAGGTGGATGCATCAGAAGCAAGGACCGGCAAAGGACAGCGAGTAAGAGAAATGGCAGAAATGGGCCATTGCCAGAATAGGCTTCAGTGCAAAACAAGGACGAGGCATGTGCGCGCGACACACACAGAGACCTCCCTAATTCCTAGGCGCATGGGTGAGGGGGAGTAAGCAGAGTCATTGTATGACTATGCCCAAAGTTAACACAAGCTTCTGTGGCATTAATTTCTGGAGGCCACACCCCTGTCAGCTGAACCCCAGAGTCAAAGCCACCCCTCATGCTTCAGCACAAAGCTGCCCAAGCACAGGTTACTACATAAGACAAGACATATTGTAGGGGGTACATCGAGGGAGTCCTGACTCGGCCTGCACCCTTCTAAATCAAAGCTTGGAGTCCATTTAACATCAGCAAAGCCCACCTGCCTGGTGCTTCTTTCCACTGCTGGGAGAAATGAAGAGCTGGGCAAGGCCTTCAGCCAGCAACAGGGGTTGCTTAGGACAGGTGTGCGACGGGTGGGGTGGGACTCCTGGGAAGGCCAAGGAAGGTCCTGCCTCGCCAAGAGCAGCTGCTTCTGCCCCTTGGCCTTTTTGAAGTCCCTTCCCAACTCTGGACTTCCCCATCAAAGGAGGGTCCTGTTTTCTGGTTATGAGGGATCTGCCAGAGATGCCCAACCCTTGCCATCAACCTCCTCGCCTGGATCCTCTCCAGTGGCTTGGAGAGCCCCTTAGCATGCCTGGCTCCATCTCCTCGACCCTTCCAGCCAGGCGCCCCCCCCTGAAGCCAGCCTCCTACCTTGAGAGGGAATGGCATCCTCTGAGCAGGATGGAGTGGTGGTCTGGGTGCTGTAGCCACTGGAGAACTGCAGGCTATCCCGGCTGCTCTTCTGGTGCTCCAGGCTCAGGCCGTGGGTCAGCACCATGGCCAGCTCACTGGCTGCTGGAGACACTTCCTCCCCGTGCTGCTGTGAGGGGGAAACAAGGTCAGGGCCCAGGCACTGTAAGTAGGTAGGTAGGTAGGTAAGTAGAGAGAAAGAGAGAGAGAGAGAGAGAGAGAGAGAGAGAGAGAGAGAGAGAGAGAGAGAGAGAGAGAGAGAGAGNGCAGCAGCAGCAGCAGCGCCCCACGCCCTCAGCTCTAAGCAGGGCTCCTGTGCTCAGGCCGGCAGGCCTCTGAGGCCAGGGCCAGGAATGGGGGTGGGTCCTCTCTTTGGTGCCAGCATCCCGAGGCCACCTCACTGCTGCCAAGATAGTCCTGACTCCGGCTGCGCCCTGAGCACCTTGCCTAGGCAGCGGGGAGGAGGGGGCTACAATTAGCAAGGCTTCTGAGCTTGGACAGAGAGCCAGAAAGACAAGCACAGTACTCATGACACCCCCCCTCCCAGTTCCTTGGCTACTTCCGCATTGACTCACAGCTTCAGGAACACCTGCCAGGGCCAGAAGCTGCTGCATTCATTGGCTGCTTAAGCCTTCTGGGATCGTTTACCTGGGGACCAGGATCAAGCGTGGGGACCCTTTGCTCGGCCCCTCTTCTGCAGAGAGCCACTTGCCTTGACTCCACCTGGTGAGGGAGGCAGAGGCCTCATCCTTGGAAAATCCCTTTTCCAGACACTTTCAAAATTGGGCCCATTCAAGGGAGAGCAATTAGAAGCCTACCTAGTTTCCCCCCCAACTGCCCCACCTTCTGCTTTGTCTACTGGAAGTGAACAATTTATTTTATTCCAATTATTCAAATACCCAGAAATAAAATCAGCTCCTGGTCTTCCATGTGGTCTGTCCTTGGAATATGCCTGGATCTGGGATCGTGGGCTGGGCAGTGATGGCTCAGCAGAGATTTGGGCACTGGCCCAAATGGAGCCCCAAATGAACCCCCAGACCAGCCGAGGTGGCCCAAGGGTGCTTCCTGGGGTCTGGCCGTACCTTGGCAGCAATGGAGGCTGGGGACAGGCGAGGTCGAGGACCATCCTCCAAGCTGAGCCCCGGATAAATCAGGGGGGGCAAGCCTGGTTCTGCCTCCCGGAGAAGCTCCACCCGATCCTTTCTGCGTGGCAGAAGATTTGCCCCCGGCTGCTCGTAGAGGGGGAGCTTGGACCAATCCTGAAAAGCACAAAGCCGGCGTCACTGGCAATCCCAGCACTGTGAGACCAAGCCAGGCAAGAGAGGAGAGGACCCCGGAGGCAGGGAAGGGGACAGGGCAATTCTTGAGCCTCGGGGGACCTGTCTCCCTCGGCCTGTGAGATGCCCCCGAAGCACAAAGAGGCCACGATGGCACCCACTGGCTTTACAGAAGTCAAGCATCCAGACCACTCTGCTGCGCTAGGACCCTGGGTATCCCCTGGAGCAGCCGGCCAGATACTCTGGCCATTTCCACTAAGCAGAAAGCTCCAAAACAGTTATCGATAAGTGGGGGTCTTGTGTATGATTTAATAAAGGCATTTCATTTAGTTTCCTTTTGATCCAGATCCTAACCAGGTGTTTATGAAAGATATGGCAACCTTTTGGCAGTTTGCCCAGCCTCCGCCACATTGCCCGGTCCTTTCCTGAGGCCCCTTAATACTTAAGAAGGTGCCCTGAGCTTCTCAGGTCTTTGCCAAAGGACTGCAAGGGGGTCACGGGGCTGGATCTCAAGCTCCACAAAGATCTGCTAAGGGATGAGTTTCCTCTGCAGAGAGTGGAAGGCTGGAAGGAGGACCGAGGATTGAAAACAAAAGCAGCTCTAAAGATGGAGAGGATGGAAAGGTCTTTGCACCCCTGCTGAGCTTGTGGGGTGGCAACTGAGGGAGGAGAACTGGTCCATCCCAGGGCAGGGAAGGACTGCTCAAAGTGATCAAACTCCCGGCGGAGGGAAGTGCCCGCTGGGTCCTGGTGCCTGCAGGCCGGAGGGCAGGGACTGCATCCTCCCCATGGCAGGTGCATCTTCCCCCAGGAGGCTCCTGCCTGGCCCTCCTGCCTGGCTGCTTCAAGCCCCTCACAGAGACAGAGCTTTGGTCTCTTGAAAGTCAAGGAAGCTCCGGGGTCGCTGGCCCTGCCAAGTGCAGAGTGGACGTCCCACCAGCTGAGGCCGGCAAGGCTTCAGGGCCAGGGAGTCCAGGGTCACGGCTGGTCACAGAGCAGAACGCAGCCAAACCAGCACTGGGGCAGGGGGCCAAGGCCGAGCGTCTGCCCTCCAAGAGCTTTGTGGCATGCACCAGCTCTTCACCAGGTGCAGGTGGGCCCCAAAATAAAATGGGGGAGGGAAAGGGAGGGGGAACTCAAGCTTCACCTTTTGGCCACCCGAACACAGTCCGCTGGCAGAGCCAGAACTAACCGAGGTTGGGGAGTTGCATTCACTAACAGATTGGCATGTTTCAGAGGCTTCGGACGATGCAGAGCTGGAGGACTTCTGGCATGCCCCAAGGCAGACCGGCGGCAGCAGCAAAACAGGCATGCACAGAAAGGAAGAGAAGAACCTGTTATAGAGGACGGTGGCGCCAATGGCGGCAGCAGAGACAGAGTGCAGCTTGACTGACATGTGGGGCAGCAGCAGTAGCAGCTTCCTTCCACATGCCACATTCCAAATGTCCCTGGGACATTTCATCTGGGGCTGGACTGTCCTGAGGCTGGGAAGACGATGGAGGAGACGGGACAAGGCCCAGGCCCAGGAGGAAATGAAAATGGCAGGCAGCTGGGAGAAAGGGGAGAACCTCTCGTACCCGAGAGATGGCCTCCATGTCTTTGTGCCCAGACTCTGGGCAACTCTGCCCCAGAGGCCCTCGCCATGCAAGGAAGGGTTTCCAAGAAGCAGCCTTGTTACCATTTTCACCCAGAGAGGTAAATGGGCTGGGCAAGGGCTTCAGCTGGAGGAGGAGGAGGAGGAGTCCAATCCTTCACAGACCGTCATGAGGGGGAGAAAAATTCCCCCCTCCTGCCTGCGGTGACAAAGACCTCCTGAGAACTGGACTCTCCCTCCTCCTGACTTCCAGCTCCCGAACTGTAAGCAACCAGAGGGATCCTGAGAGCCCCCTGAAGCCAGAAGCCCCCCAGGTCGTTGTCCTCATGCCAGGGTCACCTTTGGAGATCTGCTGCAGTAATGCCAGCATTAGCCTTTGAATTGGACAAGGAAACCCAGAGATGCCCTCTTCTTCTCCCAGTCCAAGAAGCGGCTCCCACTGGCAGCAGCTCCAAGGGGGCTCCAGCTCCTCCCAGGCTCAGGGTTCCTCAGGCTCCCTCGCGGCTCACCTTCTTCCTCAAAAAGGAACGGGCCCAATCCTTTCCCGAGGGACACCCCGGTGCAAAAGGACAGCCCTCCCTGTACAAATCAGACTCCAAGGGGGCTGGCCAGGGAAAGAAAATCCCGAATCGCTCCCAGGAGAGGAGGTCCCTAGGCGGCCACCAGCTTCTTTCAGGAGATGGCACCAGCCTACCTGGCTGCGGGGGGGGGGTCACCAGTACAAATGGGGCCATGGTTCCTTCTGTTTGCACTTAGCTCACCTGGCTGGTGATGTCCAAGGGCATTGGCGAGGGAGGCTTGGAGAACACGGCATCCTGCGAGATGAAGCCCGAGTCGTGTGACGAGACACTGGACAGGCGGGTGTTGGCATTTACCGGTTGTGCCACACTATGGGAGTAAAATGTGAAACCAGGTGAGATGCTGGGCACCTAGGGAGCCACCATGAGGCAAAGCAGGATGACATTGGTTGCAATGTCAGAAGTATCTTGAGGCAAGGTAAGCCAAATGTTCCTTTACATGCCCTGCTCATGCTGGCATTGTACCCCTGGGGGAGGGAAGCCTTCAAGAAGTCAGCTCTTCCTCTTCAGCTGGGATCAATAAGTACGCTGAATCTTATGACAGGAGACTTATATGTTCCAGTTTACACAAATACTCCAACGTATTTTAATTCTTTCCTCAGCTAAAG
>NW_015386451.1:612265-621635 GCF_001527695.2 Protobothrops mucrosquamatus | reverse complement strand
TGAGGCAAGGTAAGCCAAATGTTCCTTTACATGCCCTGCTCATGCTGGCATTGTACCCCTGGGGGAGGGAAGCCTTCAAGAAGTCAGCTCTTCCTCTTCAGCTGGGATCAATAAGTACGCTGAATCTTATGACAGGAGACTTATATGTTCCAGTTTACACAAATACTCCAACGTATTTTAATTCTTTCCTCAGCTAAAGGCAGAAGCGCATTCAAGAATTTGTGGGTGAAATCAAGAGCAACATTCTTAAAGATTGGAGCAAAACTTTTCCCAGATACTTCCAGTGGACAGATATTACTTCACCATCAATGACAAAAAGCTCCACCCTTTGCTGGACCTGAAGGAGAGAGCTGCCATTGCTTGAGATCATTTGTCATGTCCCGTTCGAGGTCAATGCTGGCCACAGCTGCCCAGGTGTGGCTCTCTTTGATTTTATTCCAAGGCAACTCAGTTTGGGAAGAATTGGTACGTCACAAGGACTCTGGCCATCAAGACAAGGTTATAGTTGGGGTATTGCTGAACCTACTCAAGCTTTGCAAGATCTGAGCCCAGGAGGAGTCTGTTCCTGCTATACGCCATTTAACGGGGGAAAAGAGATTCCCATTAGCTGACCCAAACATACCTGCACAAGCTGGATTTGCGGGACCCTGAGCTGCCAGGGGAAGATGGAGGGGTTTGGTAAGACCAGCTGTAATCAGAGCCCTTCAGATCTTTGATCACCTGCAAGAGAAAGTCGTTTGAGCCAGGTCCCTGTTGGGCTCCCTTCAGTGCTTAGCTCCAAGGAACAGGTGCCCCATCTGGAGTTGCTCTGGGGCCACCAGGTCCGGGCTGCCTGCAGGGATGAGTTTCTGCTGGGCCAAGAAGGGATCTGGCCACAACAAAGCGGAAGGCCTGCCCGCCTTCAACTGCTCCAGAGGAAACAGTTCGAGCAGGTGGCTGTGTGAATCCATTGGGCCGGAGATCACTTTCATGGCAGCCGTGAACTTCTCAGCCTTCCTGGATCCAGCTGCTCAGAATGCAATCTTTTGGAATTATTTTTCCTGTCTTAACTTGCCTTTTGTGTTTGCTAATGGCTTAAACTATAAGATATAGAGAGCAATAACCCTCAGTATTCTGAGTTTCTTTGAACTGATTGAAGTCCCCTGAGGCAGAATGGTGATACAGGTAGGCCTCAACTTACGACCATTTTACAATGATTTGAAGTTATGATGGCTTCTGAAAAAGCCATCATAATTTGAAGTTATCACCATCACACCGTCCCTGTGGCCACATGATTACAATTTGGGCCCTTAGCAATCAGCTCACATTTATGACGACTGCAGCATCCTGCGGTCATATGATCACAATTCGCAACCTTCCAAGCATGCAAAGTCAGTGAGGGAAGTCCAATTCGCTTAACGACTATGTGATTCACTTAATGACTGTGGTGAATCACTTAATAACTGGAGTAAAAATGGTTGTAAAATTGGGTCTAGTCACGTGATGACTTGATTAATGATCACATTGCTTAGCAACTGAAATTCCAGAGTCCTGGGCCTAAGACGGAGCCTTGTGGTACCCCACTGCTTACTTCTCTCCATGTGGATGTAGTACCATTGAGGACTACTCATTGAGTATGGTTTGTCATGTACCAGGTAAGGTTGCCTCCACAGAAAGTTACTACTGAATGGATATCATCATCATCATCATCATCATCATCATCATCAATCATTGTAGGTCAGAAGAAAGAGCAGCTCCAGGCTTTTGTGCCCTGGTCACTTTAAGAAAGCCAGGCAACCAGAAAAGCAACCAGAGGAAAAGGCAGTCAAGGGTGGACCTCTTATGGGAACTTTAGTTCTGAGAAAAAAGAGGGGGAGGGGGAGGGGAAAAGAAAACACCTGGCCGTATTTTAAATTCTTGAAGAGGTGCAAGCGGACCAGAACTTCTTCTCTGAGCGCAGAGTATGGAAGAGCGCAGAGTTTCAAGTCACAGATTCTGATGTAAAGCAGTAGAATCGGAGCAGGGAGCTAGACTGGTGGGCCCCACCTCTTCCCTGGATGCTGCAAACCCTGCCTGGATCCCTGCGCTAAGAGGGAGGGGCTGGCCTCCAATGCCCCCTTCAGCTCGAGGCCATCCTGGGAATATGGTCCACCACATCACCTGGCATTTGTGCTTTCCTACCTGCTCACTGGCTGTTGGCAGTTTATGTGGATCTGCTGTCAGCACCACTAGGTCATCAATGATGCCCTGAAGGTGGGTGATCTCTCCCAGCATGGTGATCTCTCCATTCTGCCAAGGGATAAAGGAAAGGATGAGCCCTGGGCCATGTGGAGAAAAGACCCTTGAATCAGGAGAGAACCAGCGCCCCCCACGCCAGAGCTTGCTTTTTACTTGGGGAAGGCCAGGAGGAAGGGTCAAGGTGAGCCCCACTTTCACTGTGTCACCCAGTGTGCCCACTTCAGCTTCAGAATGCCAGAGAGAGATGGCAAGAGGGAGAGACCCTCATGAGCAGAAGGGAGCCTCTTTTTGGCAGAGGCAACAGTAGGTATGTATTGAGGTCGTGTATATTTCCCATGACACTTCAGCCCCAAGACTGAAACCGCTCATCTGATCTGTAGACTTCTGAACTTCTTCTCCATTTCCTGTTTGTTCCTTCTCTCCACTGAGCATCCAACCTCCGTAACTACAGTTCAGTTGGTCCTCAACAGGCTATGCAAAAGCCACAAAGGGCTGGATCTGCCGGTTGAGGTTTTGTGTAATTTCAGAAATGTAACTCAGGCTAATCTATGTGAAACCTGCTGGGATTATAGTTACATTACTAAAATTGAATTTAAAAAATCATTCCAGGCAAACTTTCTTCCCTTTAGTCCAAAGAAAATCTTTTTAAAATTCAGAATTAAGAACAGTAAACAAAAAGAGCAATTTGGGAGCGTGTATACTGTATATGATCTTATGGAGAACCACAAACACTTTAAATGTTTGTGCTCACATTCAAACCTTCAAAAAAGCTTAATGAAAAATGATAACGGGGTTGACACCAAATTTGGCAACAGGTGCCAATATTGTTACGATAAGTTACCGTAAGTGGGTTGCCAAGCACCAAAGCCATAGAACTCTCCGGCCTCGTCTGCTCGGGCCAAGTGAAGCGTCAGCTGGGAGGAGAGGAGCCAGAAGCCAAATTCTCTACTCAGAATTCTTTGGCAAGCGATCGTATGTTTGCAGCATCCTTCCTCAGTAGCATCCTGGATTTCTAAGACTTTCCTTTCTCCTGAAGCACCTCTGCTCCTCTCTGGGATGGGAAAGGTCAGCCCAACCCTTTGACTTGCTAGCCCCACAGCCTGTGCCCCGAGACATCTCCCTGGGATGACTTCTGAGGAGACTGGCACATTTATGGAGGAGGGGTCTACCAAAGCCTGTGTCTTATCTCTGGAGGGGGGGAGGGCAGCTGGTCTCACAGCAATGCAAGAACAACAGTGGAAGGGAGGCTGCTCTTGGGTCCTGTCGACGGCTGGACTCCGTGAGAAAGGAAATGCTGGGCTGACCAGCAGGACTTTCTAGGAGGTCAGAGGATGATGGGAAAAGGATGGAGTACTGGGGCCACATCAGCAGGTCCTGGGGGTGACAGAGACAGGCCGTTTTGTTTTTAATCTGGAACTCGGGGGGGGGGGCTGCTGCTACCGCCACACAGCCAGACACAGTGCCCCTCTCGGTGCCCCAAAGGGCATCTGAACTGCATTGAGTAAGGGGTCTACCTAAGGCTTCTAAAATTTGTCCTGGCCCATCCCGGCATTTCTGTGTGGGGAATGGAACTGCATGGGAGGAGGGATGCCCACCCACACCTACCCCAGCTCCCTCATGCAACCCTCCTTCCCCTTGTGGGCACAGTCTGTTTAGTTTGCTGCCACCAGGCACCCCTTTGCCTTGGAAATCCCTCTTGAGAAGAAGGGTGAGGAGGGAGCATCTTCCAGACAAGAATTAATATTTATCCCAATAGTCATGGGATTGAAAAAAATCAGACGAAGGAGTTGAAGAAAAAGCTGAGATAAATTCTTAATTGGAATTTTCAATAAACATCCTACTTCGTCTCTAATTCCACAGATGCCACTCTGGGATGAACCAAGGGCCAGTCTAGGAAAGCCTCCTTCTCCTCCACCTCAACTCCCACCCCAGACCCTCAGGGTTGGGTGGGGTAACACCTGGTATCCAAGCACCTGAGAGGGGACCTTCCTTTTCATCACATCCAGATTCTGGATACAAAGTTTGGCAAGATATGTCACTCTCTCCGGCATTCCTGGGAGTAGCTCAATAGAATGCCCTGGACATACGTTCTCTTTAGCGCAAGAGCTTCCACCCTACTTGCCTGAAAGCAGGACACAGGACTAATCTGAGGGCAGGCACCAGCAGAACTGAACCAATAACAGCATTATAATTGGGCAACAAAAGCCAATTGTTCACATGCTTAAAAATCAAGATCTGCCTGAACAAAGGGTGGGGAATCCCTTGGACCGCTGTCAGTTGCCCAGTCCCTAGAAGAGCTGCGTCTGACCATGGAAACAAGGGACCTACCACCACCGGCTGCAGATATGCGATGAAGGTGCAGAACCGTCCCCGTTCCTCCACCAGGGCCTTGCGGACCGCCTGCTTCTCTGTCTCCTCCAGGAGGAGATACAGGTCGTTCACATCCTGCAGGGCATTGTCCAGCTGAGGCTGCAGGTCCCCCTTGCCTATAAACAACAGCAGATGAGAGCTTCGTGGCTTTTCTACCCAGACCCTGGGCCACGGGTCTCCTCGGGTGTAGCTCTGGCTTCCCGCAGGTGTCATGCTGGGACAAAACCTGCCACACACTAAATCAAACAAGCTGCGCCAGGCCTACTTCTGCAGCTGAAGGTCTCTAGAATTAAATGATTGGGAGTCAAATGGCATATTACTATTACTATTAATAATAATAAAAACAATGCAGCATATAGACAGGAGGCAAGATCAGAGTGGGATATGAAATGTATGGAGTGCACATAGGAGAAGAAACAGGCATTTCTAAAGATATAAACTCAACCCATGTTCCATTATTCACACATAGAACTATTCATATAAGTTCCCAAATAATTTACTGTGTTCATATAAATCTAAATCAGGGGAAAGAAAACACAATAACTGAGTCCCATGACATGCTAAGGCCTTCCAAAAAAACGTAATGGCTTAATATGATGGCTTATTTCAAAGAATACCCTAAGAAAATGACTTGTTCCCACACACTGACCCACTGCTGGTCATACTTATTAGATGAATCTTGCAAAGCTTGTCCGTTGTCTTGCCAAAAAATGCCAACTTACAAAATCTTATGGGAAATCTGGTCTGCCCCAGTCCTCAGAGCAACACCATATGTGGCATCTGCTGGTTGTAAAGGGTTATGACTCCATTTCAGGAAAAAAAGGAAGCTCCGTTTACTGACAGGTGCCTGCTAACACTCACTAAAATGTTGCCCAGTAATAATATATTCCAATAAGGCTTGACCATTCAGGTCAACCTTCTGCTTGGTGCCAACAAGAGCATGTAGCAAACAAGAACATGTACTGTAGCTCCTCTGCCATCTAATTTCTCAGCACTCCAGAACAGGTCCTCCATCTGGCTGGCAGACCTTCGGCATTACTTTACATCCAGATGATGCCTCATGATCCCCTCAGCTTTACTACTGGGCTGAGGAGGCCACGAAAGCAGGGCAGAATGATCTGGTGATCAAGTATTTTCCAAAAGAGGAGGAGGTTCGGAGGAGGCCGGCCTCCATCTTAAAGCTCTTCCAGAAAACATGCAGTAATTCCACATCAGAAAGTGTTCGAGGCACAATCGGAGTAGGGCTGCTCTCTTACAACTTCCAAACACCCGAAGGTGTTCAGTCGGGTCTCTTAAGGGGCGCCTTTCCTGTCCCAAACTCCATCCTTTGGGCTGAGGCTGGAATGATTCTGCTTGAGTGCAGAACGCCTGTTCGCCTTCATCAGCTTTCCAAGCAGTTTGGCGCTCTGAGCCCCCAAGATGGAGTTTGGCCTTCTCCTTGATGGAGATCCCTTTCGCCCCTTCCTCAGGCAGTGGGCACTGTCACCCACCCACCCCTTTGGGTTCTGGACTAAATGGGAGAATGAGCAGCAGGCCAGAGAGAGAATGGCCTTACTTCATCCCAGGGAGGCCAGATAAAAGGGTGGCACCCCAAAATGCAGAAGAGCAGAGTTGTTTGGGTTCCTCTAGGGCAGCCTCTCCACCGCACCCTGTGGTCAGGGGGAATACATTGCTGTGGGGCCCAGCTACCACATGGCCTCTTATTACAGAATCACAGTATGTGTTTGTGTGTGTGTGTCTTTCTCCCCACTTACAGCACATGAGCCAGGCACAATATTCGCTGGGCTCCCACCTGGTCACAGCAAGAGGGGCAGGTGGATACTATTCCCTTTCAAACAAGCTTCCCAGCACAACTGCCAGCAGCCCACATGCACGGAAGGCGAGGGGGGGAGCCACCCCAATGAGAAGAATCAGGGAAGTCTGGAAACAGCCAAGCAGAGTCAAGAAACCAGCCAAGGATTTGGGGAGCCAAGGCTGAGATCCTGCTTGGCAGCAAAAATTCTGAGGTAAACAGGCCATTTCACACAGAAATAATTTTGTCAGCCAAGTTCAAACCGACACAGAGGTGGGCTGAGTAAATAGCTGGAAGTTAGCTAATTTGTTTCGCCCTTTCAGAAGGATGAAAGGTGCCCTTTTGAAAATGGGGATCTGAGCACATACCACAGCTTGGCCCATTCTGCTTTCACCGGTACTCTTGGGGATCCCAGAAGGTGGATCTCAGCATTGGTCCCACTGCTGAAATCCCAAGAGAGGAGAGCTGGACCAGGGAGGAGGAGGAGGAGGAGGAGGAGGAGGAGGGCTGGTGAGGATTTTGCACAGGCCCAAAATGAAACCCAGCCTGGATCCTTTATTATATGTTTCTTAATATTAGTAAGACTGGTACTATCTCGTATCAACAGGGAAAGACCCAGAATAACAAGTTTGAGGAACAAGGAGGCAGATTTCAATTTAAAGTTTATCATGTAAGTGGCCTTGAGTTGCGATGAATTACGGCAATACAGAAATGTTCTAATCTGCCTATGTAAAAGTAAATAAAGTTTAAAAATTCCCGATGAAAAATAAGCTGGACTATGGAACCAATGACCCAGAGAACTGGCGGGCTTTTCTTCGCAGGCTAGAGATCTAACAGTCAGGAAGTCTGGATTTCTGGGCTCAGTCTCGTGTCTGGCTTGATGGTCCCTTTGACCTACAGGGTCCTATAATGCTGCATTTAGGTCAATGAAGTGCGTCTGCACACTAGATTTGCCAGCAGGGCAGAAAAGAAGGTTGGGAAGCAATTTATACAAGTTGTCGATGTGGGGATCTTGAAGCCAGCTCTCCCTTCTCGATGTGGCCCTCTACAATATAAGATCAGAGCTAACCTAACACAATGATGGCTTCTTCATCAGGCTTCCTGAGATGGGTTGTGGTAATCCCTGGAGCATGGGGAAGGTAAGGGCTTCCCTAAGAAGGAGAACCAAGTTGGAACTGCAGTCAGGTCTGTGAACCTCAAGGGATCCAGCTATGGTGGTGGCCCCTCATTTGAGGCTTTGTTCCATTTCAGGCCCAGCTGGGTGGGATGGTGAAAGAGGAGATCCCAAAGCAAAGGCCAGGAAGGAGGGAGGGAGGAAGCTGGGTTGGCAACATTTGACTTACCAAGTAGCTCTACAGAGGAATGTCGGAAGGGAAAAAAAGAGGAGAGAGAAAGAATGTGTGAAAAAAGGCAGGTACCCAAACCACTTTGCCTCTTATAAAATAAACGCTTTCCCCCAGTGAGGCACCCACATTACTGCAACCTGCCCCTTCCCCTCTCAGTGATTAGCTTTTCAATCACATCTGGAATGAACATGAGATTCCCCTGAGCAGAGGACCTTGTAGGATGGCAGATAAAAATAGGAGAATCTGCCAAAGAACTACCATGAACAATCTTCAAAGGAAGCTTCCTCCTCTCCCTCCCCCCCCCCCCCCCCCCCCCCCCCGAAAGTAGTAGATGCAGAACTTCTGGAAACATCTGCTCCTTTCCATGCCAGTCCAGGGAAAGCCAATGGAGAGGTGCTCAGATGCTGCTTCCTCTCCTTGGCTTGCAGCCCTCCTGCCGGCTGGTCTCGATAAATTCAAATCCTCTGGCCAGGAAAGCTCAGGCCAAGGATAAACACGGGAAGAGGGAAGGTGGCTTCTAGGTGTCATCGTCAACTGTCTTTCTGACATTCTAGATGTGAGCTGCCATCCAGGCCTTCTAGTTTTCAAGCCTTGAGAGCAGCAGCAGCTGAAATCTCTCAAGGATGCAAGTTCCAATTAATGCTGCACTCTTCCTGTCCTGAGGGGAAGTACTGTATGTTCAGCTCTACCAGCACCACCACTGTCCCTGCACATCACCTCTTCTATGGAGATGCCAAACAGCTTCTCTTCACTCCCTCAGTGCCGCCCAATGTTCCTTCAACACCCTCACATCCTCACCTTTGCGTGCTTTCTTCTGAAGTTTCAGTGTGTCAGAAGACTTCTTCTTTATCTCATGACGGGCTCGTTTGTACTCTGAAGAGGCAGGAAAGAGGCCACTGTGAAGCTCCTGCCTCAGCTGCTGTCTCCCCTGTGTGGCCAACAAGCGGGTCCCCAGGCCACAGCCACAGGTTTTCCCCGGGGCAGAAGACAAGCACCAACAGCCACAGCCCACAACTTTCTCCGTCACCCCAAATGCCCACGCGCCCTGCCAGCCTCCTTTCCTGTGTGGCCCGAGCCCCTGGCTCCACAGGGCAGCTCTACCTTTCGCGTGGTCCTTGTCGAGCTGGTTGGCGGTCTTCTTCCAGTCCTCTATCCTCTCCTGCAGGGGGTTGATCAGGCTCTCCATGAGGGCGCTGCAGCCACAGAGAAAGGAACAGGTGAGCCTCAGAGAGGTGGCTTCCCCTGGCCAGGGCCAAGAAGAGCAGCAGAGCAGCTACCCCTTTTCTTGAAGCAGCCCCAGGAGGAGGGGAATGAGGAAACCTCCAGCCAGTGAAAGTCATCTTTCTCTTCTTTTGCCCTAAACAAAGCGGGCCTGGAAATGGGTTCCCAGACTGTATATATGTGTGTGTGTGTGTGTGCATGTGAAATGCTGCCTTGCCAAATGGCGCCTTCTAGAACCAAGCAGAACCTCAATACCCCTCATCCCCAGTCCCTCCTGTTTCCACCAGGCATGAAGTCCTTCTGGGCCCAGCTCTAAAGGGAAGGGCACGGAATGGGCCCAGTGAAGGCTTTCCTGAGCAGAGAGCCAGCACGCCCTGCCTTTCTGATCCGGACTGCAGCAGAGAACCCACTACTCACTGACATG
>NW_015386451.1:589222-610355 GCF_001527695.2 Protobothrops mucrosquamatus | reverse complement strand
GCCTTCTAGAACCAAGCAGAACCTCAATACCCCTCATCCCCAGTCCCTCCTGTTTCCACCAGGCATGAAGTCCTTCTGGGCCCAGCTCTAAAGGGAAGGGCACGGAATGGGCCCAGTGAAGGCTTTCCTGAGCAGAGAGCCAGCACGCCCTGCCTTTCTGATCCGGACTGCAGCAGAGAACCCACTACTCACTGACATGCCAATCGGGCTTCTGAGCAGTCCAGTGGATCTCCCTAACTCCACAGGTTGCAGGTTTTGCAGTCACCTCTGCTCTGCATGTCAGAAAAATGCCCAGGAGTTCCATCACCAGGGGAAGGGGGGAGGGAGAGGGGGATTACACATTTTAGACCTGCCTGGAGTACAGGAAGGGCCCCCCGGCCTGGGGGAATTGGCCACAGAGCAGCAGGAGCAAGACTGACCCAGGAAGAGGCCACCTGCTACAGAAGGCCTTCCTTCAGTCCCCCCCCCCCCAAAGTCCACTGGTTCCCCTTTCTGAGAAGAAATGTCTCTGACCCTGGAAATGCAACTGAGCTGCACAAGAGAATCAGCACACTTACTTGGTGAAGTGCCTCAGCTTGGTCTCGATGCTGCGGTGGCGCATGCACATCCGGGTCAGTGCCGACCCGATATCCCTTGTGGCTCCTGGAGAGAAAAGGGATTCCCTTGTGATTAACTGGCAAAGGCCAGGATCAAAAAATGGTTTGTGTGTGTGTGTGTGTGCATCTTTCCCCACTGGGGAAAAAACCTGAAGAGACCGAGATGGACTTGCAAAGCCATCATTGACTAGGTCCGCCCACCCTGGGCATCCTGGAGGGCATGGTCCAAAGGCCTCCGTGAGAGGCAGGCTAGAGAACTCGGCAGCATCTCCCAGAGCCAAGACCAACCATCGGTTAAGAGTCACGATGTTCTCTGGCAGCGGCATAACGGAACAGCCGCCATTTTACTTTCAAGGATTTTCTGTTCTCTGATCAATTCCACAACCCAAACCTACCCAGCCCTATCTGGTTAATGCTATAACCCCGCCCTGTCCCCCCCCCACACACACAGGGAAAACAGCCAGCTGGAAGTCCTCTCCTTGCGGCAGTAGCAGCAGAGTCCTGCCACAAGGAGGCACAGGGGCCAGAAAGAATGAGATGGGAGGAAGCCCCACTTCCCTGCGGCCGGATGCTGGCTCAGGCGTTCCTGCAGGAGACCTCCCGCCCGGCTGTCGCAAAGCCCAGCAGAGTCTGGCTCTGCAAAACCTCCAGCTCCATCGTTGCTCTGGTCTCATGCTCACATTCTAATTCGCTTTACCTCATTGAGGCAATCTCCCAATGGACGAATCAGCCAGCAGAGCTTGACGCCCTCAGTGGAGGCTGGGCTGTGTAGAGGCCTCCTCTAGTTAGGGGACTGGACTAGACCATCTGCGAAGCCCTTCTAGCCCCCACGTGCCCAGATGTTATGAATTCCTCCATATGAAACTTCACCCACTTAGAATGTCCTCGCCTGCCCAGACCCCTGGGAGCTCCTCATATACAAGAGGGGGGCTTGGGGGTCAAACTGAGGGAGAAACAGAGTTGGCCAAAAGGGGTTGGAGAGCCTCTGCTCTGTGGGCATCTATCTCCAGGCTGACTGGAGGATTTCAGAGGTTACCCTCCTCCCCCCAGTAACAGGATAACAGATCCAAGGGGCATCTTGGGAGGGGCTTCTCTGGGCCTTTTCTCCCACCCCCTGCACAAAGACTTCCCACAACCGCCCACCTTCCTTCAAGTGACCTAACATGGCCATCACCCTGAGACCTGCTCCCTCCATGCTTTCTAGACTATCTGAAGGGTCTCCTGCAGGAGTTCAAGATGAAAGTAGCACGATTGCCCACCTACCCTGAATGGAAGTTTTGCTACCTCTCTAGCTTTGGTGAAGTCAAAATCCCCCTCCCCAGAAGTGCAGCCAGCTCTTCTTGGGGGTTGCTTTTCCTCCCCACCTCTCTTGCCCTCTCCTCCAAAGGGCTGCAACCCTCCCAGCCCCTCTCCTAGATACCCTGGCAGGGAAGCCCACCAAAACTGGACACAGTTATTAAACAGGCATTCACTCACCACTAGTTTGGCTATAACTATGATTTTAAAAACTGGGGAGCAGGGGTATTAAAGGCAACATAGGCAGGGATATAAGAGAAATTAACCTCACCCCTCCCCCTTTAAGGATCTTCCTCTTGATGACACCATGGCTTTTTAAAGGACCCCTGCCCTCAATCTCCTTTCTGGCTGAGGCCAGATGAATGCATAGAAACACACACATACAGTGCCTGTTCAGAGCATCCTGTTTTACACACACAATATGTTCATTGGTGCAAGATATCTGTGCTTGGGGAGGGAAGGGACCAATCCCGCAGCAGAAATCCACTCTCTGCAGCATCAGCAGAGTCCTGACCAGGAACCTAGAGACATCGATGCTCCTCGGAGAGAGTTATTGCATCCAATTCCTCATCCCTAGCCAATCCGCAATTCAGACTGAAATTCACCAGAAATCAACCCTTTCTGAGCATGCCACTTCTCTCCATTCTGAGGCTTTAAACAGGAAAAAAATGCTCTGAAAATTTCATTTTTCAGGCTGAAACCTCTCCAGGAACCAAAGCACCAGACCAAAAATAAGAATAGAAATATGCGCACTTCTCACACTGGGAATCCAATCCACACAATGGAAGGACCAACCGTGGATCATGCCAGTCTGAGAGTGAGGGGGGCCTTGGGGGCCTCAGGTAAGAGCCCCAGTTAAAGCCCTGTAGGGAGGCAGCTGCTCGCTCCATCCTTGGAAGACGACCAAGTCCACGGATAGTGCCGGAAGGAGAGTGATTCCCAGAACTGGGCCCAGCTGGGGTTGGATTAACAAAACTCCCCCTCCAAGCCCATTTTGCCTCCCCAAAGCTCCATACATCGCCTTACCTCTGGTGTTGGTGGCCATGTCTGCCACTCTCTGGAAGGCCTCCAGGAAAGCCACTGCAGCCAATATGGTGGTCCTAGGAAGAAAGAGGGGCTCAGGTTGAGAGGGGAGCCTTTGCAGGACAAGACATGGGGGAGCTGCAGGGAATGAGGAAGGCAACCTTGGCAGAGATGGACGGCGGCTCTTTCCTGGGCAAACGGGGCTGAAGCTTTCTGAAGCAGGGAAATAACCTTCAGAAGGGGCTCAGCCAGACCCTTCCCTAATAGTCTGGGGCAGAAGAAGGAAAAGGAGGCACCACAAAATAAGACTTGTGAAATTATTTTATTATAGCCAATCTCAATTTTATTGAATTTGAGATTTAGACTACCTGCCAAGTTGATTTCCTGGTTGGGCTCATTCCTCTCACCAACCCAAACACCCACTGACCTGCCTTCAGCCAGACTCTCCCTAGTAAAAAAATAAAATATGCTTGCTGGCTAGGAAAGACACTCTACATCAAAAGTGTGCAGAACTTCAGCATGGCACAAACTAGGACAATATACAATCAGGTCAAGTGAAACAAGAAGACATGGCTTATCGCAAAAGGGCTTTCCCCACAGTGAAGCTCTTCTTCTCAGGGCTCCTCTCCTTTCTCTACGGTGCCAGGGGACCCTGGGGGCAAACCTAGGCGACTCTGGCTATTGAGACTTTCCAGGCCAAAGCATCAACTTGCGCTGAGCTGCAGCTGAGATGGGTATCACCAACACACTAATAACACCTTAGCCAATCAAGCCCAGTGTTTTTAGATGGGTGTATGAAAATATGGAATTATGAAACACCACCTAAATTCTTAACTTCTTGCACTTCCATCCCTGTCTTCAATACGTGTATCTGAAAGAGATAATTCACCAGAACCTCTTCTGCAGACATAGTCCCGGCAGGCAACACCCCTTACCAGCAGAGGTTTCTATTTAGCATGCATTGTTTCTATTGTTTTCTTCACTGTGAAGTTGCTCTAGTGCAGGGACACACGGGAGGAGGCAGCACTTGGAGCAACCAATGATATCATCCCAAAGGATGTAGCGGCTTTAATGCTTTGATGAGAGGTGCTCCCCCCCCCCCCCCCCCCCGCACTAAGTATCTTTTTTGAAAGCTATGCACAGACTTAGCAGAAAAACACCTGTTTCTTCTTGTTACTTTCTTAGGATGTCAAAGTAGCCAAATGCACATTGTTGGCTTTGAGGGGAAGTTTGTTACAAGCTTAACATTCTCTGCCAAACTACAGTCCAAACTCCAGTTAGTTCTTTGTTCACTTTTCTGTTTCCTGGAAACTAGCTACTTTATATTCTTCCCTACAACAGCCTCTGCTTGCTCTGCGAAAAGCACTCACAGAACAACTCTGAGGACGCATCGCTTGTATTCAAGACGTCACCCTCAAAATGTACAGATTTTCTGATAAATTTCTTCTCTTCCTTACCTCTTCTTCTTGACAGCCAAACCCATCAGCAGATGCAGCATGGAAGGCAACCTTGTGGCATTCCATAATTCAATAACCTTGGACTAAAATGATAATCTGCCAAAGCCACCCACTACTAACAACTCAAGAGATAAAATCTGAACCTCCTCAGAAAATGAAAGAAGTGTAAACAGAAGTAAAATGTTTCGTATGTTTTAGTCTCCAGGCCTTTGATCATCTTAGTTGCTCTTCTCTGAATTTTTTCCAAACTCTTTTTTGTGATATAGTGACCAAATTGGCTGCAGTATTCCAGGTGTGGCCTTACTAGGGTTTTATAAAGCGGTAATAATACTTCGTGTGATCTTGTTTCTATGCCTTCGTTTATACAATCCAGGAAGGGTTACCCTTCCCTGGTCCTCCCTCCTTTGAGGCAGCCCGGCTGCACCGGCCCCATTGAGGCAATGGCCTCGTCTCTGGCTCAGCCAGCTATCGTGCACCTGTGCATCTGACTTTTCCCACCTGTGGTGACCCTTCAATTCTCACTATTAAACAATGTATTCTTAGCTAAGACCCAGTATTCAAGGCTATCGAGACCCTTCTGAGCCTTGAGCTGCTTCCTGATGGATTAGCAAGCTCTCTCTCCCTACCACCACCACCACCCTCTGTGCCATCTGCACATTTTCTGAGCATGCCTTGTGTTTCTTCATCTGGGTCAAAGATGCCTGTTGGGGATTCCTATGCAAGGAGAGAGATTTAGGGTTAGAAAGAGGGGGATGGAGGAAGCCCCCAAACTGCAGGGAGGCCCATTTTGAGGGGGCTACTCAGCCTGCACCCCTGTCCCAGTGTTAGCAAAGACACAGAGGGTGCTGCAGAAGTCATTACATTTAATTAAAACATTTAATCTCCCCTTTCACTTAAAGAGCAGCGTAATGCCTGGGGCTACCCCAGAAGCCGCATGCCTGACTTCTCCCTCCCTGGCCATGTTGGGAGAGTCCCCAGAATTCCTTGGTCATTTTTAAATAACATTTATTGAATTTATGTTTAGAAAGGAAAGCTACTGTGGGAGGATTGTTATCCAGATAGGCAGGATATAAACAAGTCCAGCCAATAAAACCATCAAGAAAATGGATCTAACCCCCACCTCCACTTGGCCCAGTCTGGGATGAGGAGGAGGATGCAAGGCCATCAACAGAGACAATCCAGGACTTGCATGGGGATTTAGCATTGATAAAAGATGTTCAAAATTTAAAATTGTAAGAGGAATTAGCTGTAAGAGGAAGTAGCTGCAAGAGGAAGTAGCTGAATGACAAAACCGAATTGAAAAACAGGAAAACTAAAACTGGACTGAATAGCAGGAAAACTAGCTGAATGGAAAAACAGGAAAGAACCTATTGTTCTATCAAGCCATAAAACATCCCAGAACTCAAAAACAAACAGAACATGCTCAATATTCTATTGAATATTATTTGACACATCTTGCGTATATTATCTCTTAACTTAAATGCACACAGATGTATGATTTAGTATCTAGCAGGAAATATGTAGAAGGCAGTCGGAGAGAATGTAACCTCATACTACCTCAGCCAATGGGGAACAAGGAGGGATGGGCAGACGGTGCCAGGAATGTATAAAGATGTTGATTTGAGATGATGAACTTTGGAGAGAACCAAGCTTTGATAGCTTCTCTCCCTGCTTATTGCAATAACCAAAACAAGGAGGTCTTGGCTGGCTACAGGTCGGGCGAACTTGCCACTGGTTGCAAAGGAGCACATAACCACCTCACATCCAGTATAGAAAGACTGTGAGAGTCTGCTTGAGACATTTCTAGGTGCTGCCATTGGAATTGCAACTGCAAATCTCCAGCAAAGAAAAGAACACATTCCATCCTGAAAAATCTACACCTAACACACACCGCCCCCAGTTCTCCAGAAGCATCAACAAGGGTGTGTGTGTCAGAGTGACTTGCTAATCTTGATCTACTTGGACTTTTTGACAAGCCCCACACCAAAACCTCTGTGCACGTTTAACAGACACATTGACTGGGACTGAGATGCTCAGCTGGCTGGGGGCCATTGGCAGAAATACAGAATCCAAAGGTCCTGCATATCATGGACTGTTTGGAAAAACAGTCTCCCACAGCCCAGCTCCTGAACAGCCTTCTAAATCAGGGCTTTTCAACCAGTGGTACGGGTACCACCTGTGGTACATTGGCACCTGGCAGGTGGTATCCGACTATCCTAGAAAAGTGGTAGCGGGGGAGGGGAATGAGCTGAACCAGTGGCAGCACCGCACAAGCCTGAGCGAGAGATGGCTGGAGCTGCAGGGCTGTCAGGGCTCAGTGGAAGTGCCAGGATCAGTGCCAGGCTCCAGCCGGAGCTCAGCGCTGATCCTGGCGCTTGTGCTGAGCCCAGAAGTGCCAATCAGCTGGAATGTTGCAGCATCTCCAGGGTCTTGTGATTTACATTCAGATGCTTGGCAACTGATTCATATTTATGACGGTCACAGTGTCCCAGGGTCATGTGAAGTGACCAAAACCTGCTGCAACCACCCAGCAGATCGGGGGAATAAAAACCAAACACCCCACCTCCGCTGCCAATCCCCAACAGAAATGCTCACAACAATGAAAACCTCGGACAGGAGGAAGAGCGCTGCCGGGCGGGCAGGCAGGTGTCTTGCTCGACTTGGGGGCACTTTTTTCAGTGCCATTGTAACTTTGAACAGTCACTAAGCAAACTGTTGTAAGTCGAGGACTACCTGTACTTTATCACTTTTTTCCTTTTTTTTTTTTTTTTAGGTCATCAAGTTTTTGACACCTTGCTAGGCGACTGGTGGTACTCGGATATTGCCATATCCTAAAAGTGGCACAATGGATGAAAAGGTTGAAAAGCCCTGTTCTAAATAACCAGCCCACTATACAACAGCAACAAGCACCAAAATAAAGCACAAGAGGCACAAAGACCACAATGGCTTCTTCAAAAAAGGAGCAATTCACTTCCCTGGGATGGGAATGGCAGCTGCTCTGTAGGAGAACTCACCGCAGCTGGGAGTGGAGCTTTGTGGCTTTCGAGTTGAAATCTTCCCAGACTGGGTAGGAGCTCTGGAAGATAAGAAGAAAAAGAGGTTGAGCAGCACTTCTCCCTTTCTTGGGTAACACCAGAGACTCATAAGGCGCGTGGGGGGGGGAGGCTGCTCCTTTCCCTGGGGTGGCAGAAGGGCCCCACTGGAGCCAACTCCTTCCCCCAAATCAGAAGCCCCCCCCGAGGCCCTGCCCTGCCCCAGCCCTGCTCAGAGCAAAACGGTCGTGCCACTTTGGTACCTCTGGCCATGCCAGGTGTGGTCCAATCAGTTTGTAAGGTAAAGCATGGAATCTCCTCAACCCTCACCAGACACCCAGTGGCCCCTTTGGGACAGAAGTGATGCACACTTTCAACGTGATCTCTCAACAGTCTCGTTTTTCGAAGGTGTCTCTACCGCCAGCTTTCTGTTAAACCCACAGCGCCCCAACACGGCGCTTGAAGGTTTGAGATCCACTGGCTTCCGTGTCTACTTATTAACTATTATTATAAGCTGATATTTACTGTCTTTAAGTTAAGCCCCTGAATAAACAAAAAGCCAGCATGCAGTGAAGGACAGCTATTGGGAGCCTGCCTGAAAAGCCCACCGGCCAAGCAAAAGTTCCAGTGGAACTGCCTGACTGGAGCAGAAGCAGCACCTGAACCCAGAGCAGGGGGCATCACCGGCCCAGGGCCCCAAACCCTTGCCTGCTCTTATCAGTCCATCCCTTGCCATTAGCCCTTCATCTAAGTAATGCAGACCAATTTTTTCCAAATTCTCAACATCTTTTTTGTGATATGGTGACCAAAATTGGCTGCAGTATTCCAGGTGTGGTCTTACTAGGGTTTTATAAAGCGGTACTAATACCTTGCGTGATCTTGATTCTATGCCCCTGTTTATACAACCCAGGATTGCCTTAGCTTTTCTGGCTGCTGCTACACACTGCTGGCTTGTGGTTAAGTGATCGTCCACTAGGAGTCCAAGGTCCCCCTCACAGTTACATGCTGTGGAACAACTCATACAACCTTCCATTAACTTTTAAGAAGAGGAAGAATGTTTAAGTTTAAAAGAGAAGACACAACTAAGTGGAAGTTGGGGGTGAATGTTGTGCAAAGCTTGGGACGAGGTGGATATTTTATTGATACAAGAGATATGGGGAACGGAGACACACAACCCTGGATGGCACCAGCAGTTTAAAAGGAGGAAATCCGGGGGCGGGAGGGAAGGTGTCTAAGCTGCCATGAAGGAGAAACCATCTTGCAAGCTGCTCAGGAAAAGTCAGAGATGTGAGATGGACAAATGCAGGAAGAGCAGTTTGTTGAGCAGCCTGCAGAGCGACAGCAAACAAGGCAGCTGCATGCAGACCCAACCCTGGGAGTCCTGAGCATCATTTCAGAGAATGGAAAGCTGTGGAGGGCCTGGGGGAGTGGGTGGTTCTGGCTGCAGTGGCAAGGACAGACAAATGGATTGCTGGGAAAAGTCTTGCAAGAAGAACCTCCTGCAGCCCGACTGCTGCCCAGGAACATGGACATTGGGCAGAAGCAGGAAAAGCAAGCTGGAAACCTGGGGCGGTAACAGGAGGGCAGTTCTGAGGGGCCGCCTCTGCTGAAGTTCATCCAACATGGAGAGGGTTGGGGAACTGTACCTCGGGAGCATTTCAGACAAGTGATTGTCCAGTCTTTTCTTAAAAACCTCCAGTGATGAAGCACCCACAACTTACAGCAACCCATCTAAGTTGCTGCCCCTTTCGTGGAACAGCCTCCTGCCAACCCCTATCATTTCTCTCCTCTTCGGTTTCAGGAAGGCTGGAACTGCTGCTTCCAGGGCATTGCCATTGCTTAGTTACGCAAGAGAGTTGGCTGGGATGGGAGTCCAATAGGAATGGCATGCCCTGGGAGGAACCAGCGGGCCCTTGAAAGGGATGCATTCAGGCGAGAATGTAAAAACAAACCAGGAGTGTCAAGCAAGGCTTTTCTTAACTGAAAGGAGCAGAGACTGGGGGATGGTGCCTGTTGTAATGGACAGTGTTTCTACTCCAAGTGTAATTCAAAAAGCCACTGACATGCTTGCAAGAATGCTGGGTCCACCCCCAGCAGCCCCCAAGGAAAGGAATGAAAGCCACCCCTGGCACTTCTGCTGAATCAAAGGAGAGACGAAGCCAGAGAAGAACAACTAAGAGCTGCAGCCACTTTGAAGCCCCCTGATTGGCACAGCGAGCGATGGGAGAGGCCTTAAGGGAAGTGAGAAGTGGAGAGAAACAACCCCAAAGGGAGGGAAAAGACATAGAAGGGGCTCTTGGACACTGAGCTATGCAAGACTGAGGCCCAAAGCCAAAACTGCAGCCATGGAGGGGTTGCCAAATATACTCATCTTCTAGTCATAACAAAGGTATTTTCAGGAACTGTGGCGTGTTCCCCACGTGAACCTGTGGGGCTGAGGTCAGTGGGAAGAAGCTGTATAAAGGCAGGCATCCATCCCTGGCATCACACAAGGCCAGAGGAAGAGAACGGTTCCTTCATTTCAGGGACAGGACTAGTTGTAACAGTCCGGTTGCAGGGGCAGCTGGCAGCCTGACAGGCGAGAAGGCTCCATCCGACCTCAGCAGAGAAGACGAGCCACCCTCCTCTTGAGGGCAAAGCGCCAGCGATGCAGCACTCACAACTTCTGAAGGCAAGCCGTTCCTCTGATTAATTGTTCTCACTGTTAGGAAATTTCTCCTTTCTAAGTTGGATCTTCCTCTGATGAGCTTGAGATTCCAAATTTTGGAAGCATAGTCTTCTAATTCTTGGCCAAGGTATTTTGAACATGTGAACAATTAGTGTGCCTCAGATAGGAGAGCCCATCAGTGAACATCTAGCTCCCTATGGATTCTTTGTCCTTTTAAAAGTCAGAGACAACATCTGCTCTCCAACAATCTCTAGAATCTGTCATGGTTCCTTCAGCCCACTGTAAAACAGTTCCTCTTGTCCTGGAGAAGTGATTCAATGTAAATAAACCTCCTTTAGCCACATTTCTTGGAAGCTGAAATGCTGCTGGTCACCTGGAAGAGCTCCGATCCCTTCTCTCCCTCAGAACAGTTGCTTCTCTGACATGGCCATTTCTGCAGTTCCAGGCCCTTCCTTTCCTTGGTGACTGGGCTTCTTTCAACCTTTTGAATGTTGATGCTCAGCTTTATGTGCAGCCTCCATGACTTTTTGCATTATGCATTATTTCCCAACTGCATCAGTCTCCTTTTTCCATTAGCTTCTCCTGCCATGGGAATCCTTGTTTATTTAACTATAATTCACATCTTTGCAGTCCGAGGTGAAATTAATCATTTTTAATTTTAAGTATTAAATGTTTTTAGTTTCCCTTAAAATCAAGAACTCCAATGATATATAAAGTTTACTTAACGTTCCTGCTATTTTTTGCAACTCTGAGTAATTTTATCCTCAAATGGAAAAACTAAGATGAACAAAGGTTCTATAAATATTGGATATTCTTTTCCATACCACATCCAGATTCATGCTTAGTTATATATCCTACCTTTTCTTGAAGATTTCAGCAAGATTACCTAACCTTGATCACAATTCCCAACGCCTTCCAGCAGGGATTCCTCTGTAATCTGAAGCCAGTCTACTTCCGGGCAGCTGCTAAAAAAGGGTCAAGCCAGCTGTCATTCGGATATCTTCCATCACAATATCTCCTTTCCCCTCCGGACTGCTCAAGAATTTCGCTTTTTCCCAAGCTGAGAAGACCCCCGCCCTCTTTCCTTTGCCACATCTGTGGAGAGCACTGAAGCCTCCCTATCAACCTGTAACATCAACTGGAGCTTTACAGATGCCTTTGAATGTTTGGTTTCGGCTACACCACATTAATTACTTAAAAATCTGAGCCAAGATAAAATTTTGCAGTACCTGCAAAATTGGAAAAAATAGATGTGAAAAGGATTAAGACATCTTAAAAGAATCAGATGCTAAACATGAGCTAAAAAGCCAAGTTTCTATCCTGAATTGGTAGAACAATTATGAAACAAAATGCTGCTTTCAGATCTGGGCATCATATTTTAAGAATTTTGAGAAAGAGTCAGGGGACTTAAAAGTTGAAAGAGATGGGAATATGTGGCTGAAATAGAGATTAAGAGAAGTCTTCAAAAAAGCAGAAAGGCTGTCATGTCAAAGATGAAGAAGGGGTGGAGACTGCAAAGAAACAGATGTTGGCTAAACGGCAGGAAAAAAATCTCTAGAAAGGTGAAAATTCCTCTTCACTGCAGGACTTGGGCAGAGGCAAGACAACTGCGTGCAGGGACACTGGAGCAACAACCAGGACTGTGAGACAAGCAAACGGAGGGCAATGAACTCTTCTGCCAGGTTCTCAGATGGGATGGTTTGCAACTTAGCCACCTGCAGCCATATTGGAAGACCTCACTTTTTGAGAAAGGCACTCGTCTGGAGACCAGGCGAAGCTCATGAGGAGATGCAGAGAAACCCTTTGACCAGTGAATTGGAGCAGTCTTGGAGACCGAAACTACACTTGTAAACATGCAGCCTGGACCAAAATTGGCCCAGAGTAGCCAGTCTGGAGGGGCTGAGATCAGCCCCCCTAATTACAGCCCATGTTGGACAGCAAAGAACCTGGGGCCCTTTTTTGGCCTGATCTGGGTAGAGTTCTGACTGATCCAGGGCAGGAGGTGCACTGCACCCAGCAGTTCCTCCCACCTTCAGGACAGCCTAGGCCAGAATTTTTCATTTGTTCATTTTTCAAATGTCTGAACCACACGTTTCCCTCAGAGTTATCCCAGGATGGCCCTGGGCATCCAGCAGAGAACAGCTGGCCAACCCGGGACAGGCAGCTTGCCTTGTTCTCCCCCCCCCCCCGTGGTAATAGGAGAACTCAGTCCTTCCGAAGGACCAGCCACCCCTGCTTTGCCTGGTGGAGGGCCTCATGCGCCTCAGTTCCCTGCAGGGAGGAAGACTGCCTCTAGGAAGAGACGCCCACCACCAACGGCTCCTTCCCAAAGTTTTGTAATTCTCTTTTTACCCTTCCCCAGGACTTTCTGAGGTAGAACACCACTGCTGCTCCTGTGGTTTCCTTCTGGAGGGGGGACCAGGACTCGTACACTATGCTGGCTGGAGAGTGGCAAGAACTTTGCCAACTGGCAAATATTTGGGCAAAAGGCCCGGCGTCTCCGGGGCGGCAGAAGGCAAGGGAAGCCCCCCCCCCAAAGCAGCAGTGCAGGGGGTCCGGCTCCTCTAAGCCGCCCACGCCCCCCGGGGCCTTCAGGCTCTCGGCTGCACCTGTGCAGGACGGGGGGGGGGCGGGAAGAGGGCCCTGGCGAGGCGCGCCCCCCGGCCGGGGCGGCGGGAGAAGGCCATTGCCGCTGGGGAGGCGTCCCGAGGCTGGGCGCAGCATCTCCCGGCTCCTTCGCTGCAACCTTCGACAGGCCGCCGAGTCTCCCCGGCCCGAGAAGGGCGCTGCCCACAGAGCGCCGGGCTCTCCGCGAAGGCTGCCCCGCCCCAACAACGGGAGACGCAAGCGGCGGAGAGGCGAGGCGGGGGCGCCCCTCCCGGATCGCCTTCTGCACGTCCTCAGAGGCGCCCTCGCTGGCCCCCCCGCGTCGCTCACCTTCATGTCGTTGACGATGGCCTGGAAGAGGCCGCCCAGCGCCCCGCACTCCTTCTCCGCCGCCTCCATGCTCGCCGCGCCGCGTCCGCTCCGTTCCGCTGCCTGCGACGCGCCGGGCGAGGCTCTGCGGCGGCGGCGCGCCCGCTCGGTCACTTCCCGGCCCGGGCGGCGGGCGGCGGGGCAGGCGAGGGCGAGGCGCGGGGGATGCGGCGGCGGGCCATGGGCTGCAGGGGGCGGGAGCGGGCACGGCCGGGGGCGCCGCTGGGCCGGCAGGGGACGGGCGCGCGCCTCGGATGCCGGCGCGGGAAGGGGGCGCGCTCCGGTCACGTGGGCGGGGCGGTGCGCTCTCTGATCCGTCGCGTCTCAGCCGGAGCTCTGGCCCCAGGCGCGGCGCGCACGGTCCGGGCTGCCAGGCGGCGGGGACGACCCCAGGGAGGTGCCGGCGGAGGCAGAGGAGTCCGGGCGTGAGCGCGGCTCAGAAGCCCCGGTTGATCTGCCGGGCGGTGGGCGCCCATCGCTCTCGCAGAGGGTCGCTGCTGGCGGGCAAAGGGGACTCCTCTCTCTGGGATGGCGGGGCGTCCCAGAGCATCGCAGCCCGTTCGCACCAGGGCAGGATCAGTCGCCGCTTTGCGCCTCCTTCCAGCCGGCCTCTTACAACTGAAGCCTCCTCCTGCCGGGCTTCCTCGGCCAGAAAAGAGGCCGGCTCGGGCGCCGCCCGCTCCAGACCTCGCCCCCCCCCGATCCCGGACCGTTCATTTTAATTCACCCCCCCATCGGCTGCCCGACGTCCAGCAGACCCGGCCCGGCCAGCGACGCCTCCGTAGGCGAGCCTCCCCCCAGCCAAAGAGTCTCCGGGCGAGGGTAGCGTTTACACGGTCCTTTATTTCAAACGAAGGTAGCAGGATTTTCCCGGGGGCCAGCAAGCCGCCCGCCGCGGCGGGGGGACGACACACACGCGGACCAGCGCGCACGGCCAGGCCGGAGCGGGCCCAGCAACAGCGGCGCCCCCTCCCCCGAGTTCGGCACTCCGATGCGGTCGGCCGAAGGCAGGCGGGCTACGCGGCTCCGGCCCGGCGAGTCCGTGGGGAGCGGAGGGAGACCCGTCCTCGCATGGACCGTCAGAAGGCGGCCGCCCCCCGGCGCTCCGGCGGCTCCCCCGCCCGCGTGGCCCGCTGATGCCGGCCCTGGAGATGCTTGCCCTGGACCCTCTCGAAGTGTTGCAGCAGCTCCGCGTACTCGATGGCGGGGCCGGCGGCCGTCTTCCTGGCGCTCTGGCCGGCCTTGGCCGAGTCCCTGCGGAGAGGGCGGAGGGTCAGCCGGCCCACCGGAGGTCTCGGCACCGGGGCCCCTCGAGGCAATCCTGAGCCCCCCCCGCCTGCTTTTTAAACTGGGCCGGCAGTCTTCCTTGCCAGTCTCCCAGCTGGCTCTGCCGGCAAGCCGGTGGCCGAACCGCCGTCGGGGCTCCCCCCAAGCCCCCAGAGGACTGAAGCCAAGCGGGGGCCGCAGAACAAGAGAAATGGCAGCAGCCTCCCCAAGCGCAGCGCCTTCTGGGGCCCGGGGGTCTCATGGCCAGTTGCACCCGGTCCCTACCTCTGAAGGAGGCTAGAACGGGCAGGGATGGTGGGGTCTCAGTGTCTCCTGGCTCCCTTCCTCATTATGGAGCCCATAGGGTAGGATGTGCATCCAGATGCCCCACAGCCCCACTGCAAGAGGGTGCGTTTCTCCCCCTGCTGTCCCCCAGTCCCAAACGTCCTTTGGGACCTTAATTCAGAATGCCAGTGAGGATGATTATCCGAGACAAGGGGTTCCCATGTCCCCCCCCCAGTCTCAGTTTGGGGGTGGGACTATATCCTTTGGTTTCCCACAAGGCTCAAGCAAATTCTCTGCTGGCCTTCAACACACCAGCCCTGCCTGCCAGCCCTAAGGAAATGGGGGTGGCAGGTACCCCCACAATGTGATTTTAGAAAAGAGGCTGGGCTGGGCTGGCCATGGCCCATTTGTCCATTCCACAAAGAAAAGTGGGAGACGCTGTTTGCTACCCCCCCCTCCCAACTGGGAAGCCCCTCCCCTCTTCTGTGAGCAGAAGGCTCCACCCCACCCCCAAAAGGTGGCTCCTCTGCTTCTGGCCCATTAGGGACAGGGTGGCTGCAATGTGCCCTGTGAGAGCTGTATTAGATGACCCTCTGTCCCTCACACAGAATGATGTTTCTATTAGGACACATGAACATTCTGGAAGGCCCCCAAATCCTCTCCAACTCCCCAGGACTGACATGCCTCCTACCCCCACATGCAAGGAATACCCTGCCCTGAAAGGAAAGGAACAGCAGGTAGAGAGTGGGAGTCTCAGGTTTCCAGGCACCTCAAGGTCCAGGCAGTGGGGAAGAGTACAGCCCCCAAGAAGACAGGCTTTCAAGGGGTGGTGCTGCTGCTGGGGGGAAGGAGGGTGCTCAACCCAGTCAAAGCCTTTGACTATAAAAGGGTGGGGGAAAGGCCTGCCCAAGATGTCCGGGAGGAGCCCCATCTCTCCTGCTCAGGAAGAAAAGGACCCACCTCCCTCCCGCAAAAGCCAGTTCCCAACACTGCCTTCTGGGAGGGGGGGAGGTGTGTGTATGTCCAAGGCCGGCCTGGCTTCTTCCTTGCCTCCCTGGGAAGGGCCAGGAGCTGAGGAGGGAGGCAGGAGCAGCTGCAGGAGGCTGGGCGAGGGATTTCCCATGGGCCCCTTTGCCACCTGGGGGGGGGGGAGAGAGAAATGCCTGGGCAGTTGTTGCTCTGGGGCCGGTTTCCATGGCAACACTGCAAGGGGAATATTCCATCCTGGATGCCAAAGGCGAGGTTGCCAAACATAGACAAAGCTGGGACCAGCTACGTGAGGGCTGAGATGCTGTCACCCAGGGACCCTCCTCTCCTCCTCCTCCTCCTCCTCCTCCTCGCTTCTGCCCCCAGGGGAAAAGTCTCAACTGCCTGCCAGCCCCACACTGGGAGTCCAAAAAGCAGTGAGGTGCTCCAAGAAAGGCCCAATGGGGGCCAGGCATTTGAAACATACCTGAGGGCCCTTCAGTTGGGGCCCTTCAAGGCAGTGGATGCCAGTTCTGAGGGTCCTTGATGGGCCAAGCGCAGCCATGAATGCCCTCTGCTAAGGCTACAAGGTCACAGGCCAGGTGAGCCCTTTCAAGGTGCTGAGGCAGAGAGCAAAGGCACTTTACCTGCCGTGCAGCCTCTTGCGCTGAATAAAAACCATGATTACTTTGAACATGGCTCTCTTGGTGCAGAAGGCACCCCAAATGGTAAAGATGCTGCACCCCAAATGGTAAAGATGTTGGCTTGAAACAACAGGCCACTTCCTTCCTAGAGAGGGCTCCCCATTCAGCCCCTGCTGCCCCTTTGGAAAGGGGGGAGGGGAAGGTTGTAAAGCAAGTGCTTTTCTTTAGGCCATCCCAGATTTGGCTCAGGCGCAACTTACGCTGTTTGCATGAGTTCTGGGTTCGGGACGCACTGCAGCCGGTGGGAGAGGAGCTGGAAAGCATTGCTCTGGGGCAGGAGCATCAGCAGCCCGTAGAGAGCCTTGAGGAGGTACGGATTGCTTTTCACATCCAGCAGCTGCAGACGGAGATCTGGAAGAAAGGCAGGACAGGCGTGACCTCTGTGGTCATAAGGTTGGAGCTGCTTCTGTGTTGGCAGAAACAGAAGTGGGGCCCTGAAATCTGAGACTGAGTGAAAAGGGGTGATCTGGTAGGTGGGTTACTAAAAAGCTTACTGTGTGAAACAAGACAGAGCACAGGACCTTGCAGGTTCCAAAGCACAGGAGGGCAACGGCCTGCCATGGGTTGAAGCCCAGGAAGCAGAACAGAGAGATCCAGGGAAGAAGAGCATTTGGATAAGAAAGCAGCAAGAGGAAAATACTTGGGGGTGCAGACCCAGGACGGAACCTCTAGGGAGTTCCCTCCTAAACCAGAGTGCAGGAGTCCTTAATTTAGGACCACTCGTTTAATGACAAACCGGAATTACAACAGCCACAGAATGGGTGCCTTATGGCCCGTAAAGCATTTTCAGCCAACACAAAATGTTGCACAACTACCACAGCCCTGCAGTTAAATGATATGCTCTGCATGCTTCGCAACCTGTTTGCACTTAAATCCATTTTCCCCGGACTGAGCTGACAGTTTGGGGGTCCTCCTGGACTCACAGCTTCTGCTTGAAGAGCAGGTGGCAGCTATAGTTACCTTTGTGCAGATTCATCTGGTGTGCTAATTAAATCTTCCAGGACCAGGAGTTGCTTCCAGTTTGGATTACTGCAATGTACTCTTAACCTGGGGCTGCCCTTGAAAACCACTCACAAACTATAATTTGTTCAGAATGTGGCAGCATGCTTAGTTTAGGATGCCCCAGATGCCCCCCTATCTCGCACCCTTTGCATGAACTGCACTGGTTCCTAGTTTTCTTCGGATGGCATCCAAGGGGCTGCTTATTCTCTTTAAAGCTTTGCATGACACGGGACCAGCTTATCTGTGGGGCTGCCTCTCTCTATGGACATCGGCCTGTCCCTCCCGGTCAAATAGGCTCTTAGTACCCTCACTTAAAAGCTGCCATGTTCTGATGCCCAGGAAGCCCCATGGAAGACTTTTCCCTCCCGGCAAGTGCGGGTTTAGAGTGAGGTCGATGAGGTGAATTGCAAGTGAAAGTTTACTGATGGTGCCTGGCTTGGATTTGGTTTTAATACTTGTGATTTTAACATTTTCTGTTGTACACAGGTATTGTTTAATCTGTTAGTTTCAGATTGCCCAGTGTTGGTTCAAAATAGGTGCCTATATGTTAAAAAATAAATAAATAAAGACACACAAGCTGCCACAATACACAACACATTGCAAAGAAGGATCAGGCAGGAAGGAAACTCACATGTAAAGATCGGGCACTCGATCAACTGGACCAGCTTGTCCACCTCAATCAGGAAATCGACCGTGACCTCAAGGTCTCCACTGGATCAGCAGTCAAGGCTCTAAACGCCAACAGCCCCCCGGGCAGTTTCGAGGGTCACACAGAGAGAGTCCCACTGCAGGGGAGCCCCCAAACCCATCATAGCTCTCTGGGAATGGCCTTCAGAAGGAGGGGTGATCCATAGAAAACAGGTGTGGGAAGAGCGCACCCCAGCTCCTGAAAGACCCCTGCCCCGAATGGAAACGGCCAGAAAGCAGGGGGTCCTGCAGCTGCCTTCATCTGAAGAACAGGAAGGTTAAAGAGGGGCAGGCGATGAAATGCATCTAGCATGGCATGATGGAGATTTATTCCTAAAATCTGCATTGCTAAATTTTTGAAATCTTTTGGAATCACCTGTGCAATCTTTTCAAGAGTGTTAAGCCACCAGTCCTCAGGGCACGATAACGACAGGGGTGGGGAGCCATTTCTACAGAAGGTTTGCAAGGAAATACAGCCACCCCCCACTGCCTGGGAAAGGGGACCTGACTGTCAGTCTGGCTGAAGAACCATTGGACAGAAAAGGTCTTGCTTGCGACCAGAAGGCTGCTGGTTCCTCCACTGCTCCTGCAAAAACTCCTGCAGGAGGTGAACGGAAGGGCTCAGGAGTGCCAGTCTGAATTAGAAATTGCACTTCAGTTGGCCTTTTGCCAAATCCGCTGAATCCTGGTGCCACCAGGACCTCCAGGTTGGGTTTCTCACTTTCCTGAACCACCTACAGTGGTCCATGAAGGTTCCTCCCCTGCTGGAATGAGGCTCTAGGGAAGCGGTGGAGGAGCAGCCCCCCTTGCGGGGTGAGAAAAGCAAGACATGAAAGAAAACCCTCCCACCCCTGGAAGCCTTTTCCACCCACCCTCCAAACGCACGCCCCCCCCTCTCCTCTCTGCCCACAGGGCAGAGCCCTGGGAGGATACAATTTCTGGATGAGGTCGTAGGCGTGCTTGTAATTCTGAGTGAGGAAGCACAAGGAGACAGTGGTGACTGGATTGTGACACCAGGAGCGGTAGAGACAGCAGAAGAGGTTGCGGCTTTCCTGGGGAAACAGCATGGGGGGAAGCAGGGAGAAAAAAAATCACTTGCAGCTCAATTCTACTTAGTTTTGCATTTTCTGAGAGTTCCGGTCCCAAATGGCCCCGCCTGAGAGAAACAGCTTGCAAAAGAAAGCGGAGTGCGAAACCGTGTACAAAAAGGCACAGGAGGTTTTAGGCAGATTCACACTTTCTAACACTTCAGTAAACTGATACTGAAACAGAATTGAACAAATGTTTACCTTCAAAACTGTAGGAAACAAAAACAAAAATTCCCCAACAGCGAAGGCAGCCGTCTCCTGCCAAGGACTGAGCTACCCGGCTGGGCCCTCGGCCTGCTGGCCTGGCTGAAGTGCAGCAGCACCGAAGGAGAATCTGCCGAATTGATGCGGAATTTGAGTCCTCCCCCCCCCAAGCCCTGGCCAAGGGGGTCTGTGGCAGCGGCCCAGCACCCCTATTGCAAGATTGGCCCTGTGATACACTCAGAGGAGGGCCACAGATGGGCCAGCAAAGACTATCCCCTTGCCGGCCACTCCCTGGGTGCCCCCTGCAGAGCCTTCTCCTGTCCTATGGGAGAGAACGACTCAACGGCCTTCTCCAGGAGATTCCTGGTGCTGAAAGGGTGGGAAACTGATCGGATTGAGAGGCTTAAAGGGAAGCCATGTTCACTGCTGACCTCGGCTTAGAAGGTCTGGAAGGAGCGTCCAAAGCTGATTCCCTCAAGGTTCACGGAGGTGACTGCGGGCGGAAGAGGCTGCTTCTTCAGCTGGGCAGAGTGGGCTTGTGGCCATAGAACTGCTCGCACCCCTCCCTCCCTGTAGCTCCACAGCATAATTGAGGGGCCCTCAACAGACCTCTCCATTTAGAGATGGGGGTGCCTAGGAAGCCATCTAGGAAGCCAAGCTTATCCAAGCAGACGGCTGGGAGGGAGCCGAGTAGGTCAAGCGGGGGAGACGGGAGAATCTTTCTCCAACCTACCGCAGTCTTCAGATCCTTGAGTTGGTTCCTCAGCTGGAAGAGCTCGGAAGACGTCAGGAGGATGGTGTTGAGGGTGTGGACCATGGTGGAAGCGAAGCGGAGGTCCTCCTCCCGCAGGAGGATGTCTGCCATGGAGTGGAAGATGTTCTCTGCGTTCAAGAGCAGGCAGAGCTGCCTGTGTGACACCAAGAAACACAGCACCCAGTTTTAAATGCTGCAGTGCAGAGAATGGTCTGCACCCCCAGATATGGCCAAGCACACCTGGCGAAGGGCAAGGGCAAAGAGGAAACGTGTGTGTGTGTGTGTGTGTGTGTGTGTCCAGAGCATGTTCTGCTTTTGCCTCTTTTGTTGGGCAATTTCCAACCCTGGATGGCAACCTCATTCAGGAGACCCCAAGAATTCCACCCAGGGTTTCTCTCCCTTCTGAGCCTCACTCTGGAACAACTCCCCAAGACTGCTGCCTCCTTGTGGTTCTCCTAGCCGCCCTCCCTGGATGTATTCCTGGGCTGGCCCCATCTCCCGCCCAGCTGGCTGCTCTCCAGAGGCTGAACAGAAGCTCTGCACTCCCTACCTCAAGGGCAGCCAGAAAAGAAGTCTCCTCTTTTGGATCTCCCAAAGCCCTTTGCCCAGACCCTCACCAGAGGCTGCTCCTGCCAAGCCCAAATGACAGAGAAGCCCTCTCTCCCTCCCTCTCTCAATCATCAGCATGAAAAGAGACTAGACTGCCATTTGTCTGAAATAGTAGCAGCAGGTTGTCTAGAAGATCTCCAAGGTCCCATTTTGTGACTGCCAGATGGGTACCCAGGCCGCCAAACTGCCTACTCCAGGCCAACAGGTGAGCCTTTCAGAGGCTACAAAGGAGAGACGCAGGCAACCAATAGCCACACTGGTCCAAATCCCTTTTGTTGGGAATTCAGCTGCTTTTTCTCCTCCCTTCCTGAGCAGGTAATCCCTGATTTACCAGTTGCGGCCTTTTCTGGACCGGGACGCCTTACGCACAGTCACTCATGCTCTTGTCACCTCCCGCCTGGACTACTGTAATGCTCTCTACATGGGGCTCCCTCAAAGGAGCACCCGGAGGCTTCAAATGGTCCAGAATGCGGCCGCGCGGGCGGTGTTGGGAGGGACTCGTCGCTCCCATGTGACACCG
>NW_015386451.1:571302-589107 GCF_001527695.2 Protobothrops mucrosquamatus | reverse complement strand
GGACCTGACCTAGGGAGGATTTTATTTGGGGTTTATCTTTTAACAATTTGATAGAGACACAACTTTAAAATTTGATTTAATTCGGTTTTATCGGGGGGGAATGTATTTATGTTTTGTTTTAAATATGTTGTGCGCCGCCCTGAGTCCCGCTGGGAGAAGGGCGGCATATAAATTAAATTTATTATTATTATTATTATTACAGTATTTGTGGTGAACTGAAAACAGGACCTGGAAGCAATTAATTCTGGAAAAGCCCAGAGAAATTTATCTCAGGATAATTCCCAATTTCAGAATGGTCAGCTGTTGAAGAGCATTTCCCAAACACAGGCGTATAATTTTGAACTCTTTAGTAAGTGCTGGCAAATTTTTCCTTCCCCTGAGGACCAAACAGTACTGCAGCTAACCTGATGGTCAGGCGGTTGTTCCTTCTGGCCCCAGCTCCAGAAAAGGACCACTGCTGACCCAGAGCCCACCACAGAGCTGGCAGGAGGCTCCAATCATGGCAACCCATGAAGGACAAACTACTCAGAGGCAGGAGAAGATGTGGCCTGGGCTCACCTGATGATGAAAGCTCCCCGGGTCTCCAGCAGCTTCCGCTCACTACTGAATCTCTTGAGCAAGTTGATCATGAACTGGTAGAAGTAGGAATTCATGGTGGGGGTAGAGGGAGAGCACCCCATGCTCTTGGCTCCTGGAAGGTAAACAGCGGAGGTCACTTAAAGAAGAGGGACGGGGACAACAAAGGGATCTGCAGGGCGTTATTAGCAAGGGCTTCTCGTTCCCATTCCTGAATTTAAGGAGTCTGGTCCTCCTGCAGGTTCCCAAGTAAAAGAAAAAAAATGGTAAAATGTCTCTGGAGTTCCTGCAACAGGTGAGCCATGCGGGCCCTCCTGGGGGTGCAGAGACAACCCTACACAACACAATATCTCAGAGGAGCTGGCAGAGAAGAAGACTATTATTCACTTGTCACAATAAACCTATTTTCAATAGTTTTTTTTAAAAAGCTCAGCTGAATTTCTAACAGTTCCATGAGAAGTTGAAAATGAAATTCTCCTGGGAAGATGAAACATTTTGTTTAATTGCTCAGTACTAATTTACAAAATCCATCACCAGATTATCTCCCAAAGATCTGGATAAGTAAGACAAACTTGTAGGCCAGGCCTGCAAACAACCCAAGGAGAAAGGGCTGCTGGTGTGTCAATCGCCCCCTTACCTTCACCGCCCCTTCCATCCGCATTTAAGGGAAGGCCCACCTCCCTTGGATCCGAATCCGAAAGGTTTTTCCAGAGGTACTTCACATTTTCTGGATCTCTCTAATTTTCCATCACAGGCTTCCAAACCTGGTTGTTCTTTACCCGGTGAGTCCCAGAAATTCTTGATTTCTCCCTATTGCCAAGATTTTTATAAGCTGAATTGCCTATCTGAAGATTTAAAGGCTTACTTCATTTCCTCTAATGCTTCTTTGCAAGCATTAATGGTTGGAAAAGACAGACAAGGAACGAGCCCTGGAAGGTGCACTCAAACGTGGAGAAATATCCTTTCCAACTTGGATATGCGGAACGCCATGAACTTAAGAGTAAACTGAGAGAATCTTCAGCAGAGTCACCCGCAAGAGCCAGGCATGATTTATGTTGGACAATGGAGCAGAACTGCCTGGTGCCAGAGAATAATCTCAGCAGATTTTGCACCAAAACAGGAATTAGAGCAGTGGTGGCGAACCTATGGCACGCGTGCCAGAGGCGGCACTCAGAGCCCTCCCTGTGGGCACTTCTCTCAACTGCTGGCGGCGGGCTGCGGAGCCCCAGAGTGCACCGGTCGAGGGGCCGGTAGGCTGTGTCTGCTGACGGACACTGTCGGCCCCCATGCGTTCGCTGGCCTCTGTGTGCAGGGGGCAATGGTGTCAGGCAGCAGCTGCCCCGGCCCCTGGCTTGCCTTGCCTTGCCCTGAGATAATGGCACCCCTGCCCTGCCTCGCCTCACCCTGCAGGACGAGTCTCCTACCCACCACCCCACCTGCCAGAGACCCCCTGGATCTCCCCTAACCCTGCCTGGCCCCCACAGGCGTCCCCATGAGCAACATCGAGGTGACCATGCCCACCTTGGCCACACCCACCCAGTCTGCCATGACCACCACAGCCATGCCCACCCAGTGGGCCACACCCACCTGGCACCCGGCCATAAATAAGTGGGTTTGGGGTTGCAGTTTGGGCACTCGGTCTCTAAAAGGTTCGCCATCACTGAATTAGAGCCTGCTCAGATCCTCAGGGAGGAAAGGGCTCCTTGTGAAATAACAATCTTTTGTAAAACCCAATAGCCAGACCTGCTACCTGGTGGTGAAGTGTTTTTATTGGATCATCAGGCTGGTTGTTACCCCCACCCCACCCCAAGCTCCCCCACAACGGTCAATGCAATGGAGGCTTCCAGACCAACCACCACCTCTTCCGTGCTACAGGAAGGGTAAGACAGCCTCAGCGGTCCTCCCAGCCCCATAGCTCTCTGCTTCCCCAAACGGGGCAGTCTCCACAGAGCCAACAGCCTAGCGGCACCCCCTCCTGACCCCTCTCAGCTATTTTTACAGAGACCATTCATTCATTTTGTTCGGATCAGGTTTAGTGTGCAGGGACAAGGACAAGAAGTTGGCTTTAAAGATCAAGATGAGATGAAGAAAGCCAAGATATTGATTCCATTACAATACCATTGGCACAAAAAAAAACCACCCTGCTCTTACTAGTATCACCATCCAACCTAAAATGGAAAGGCCTCACTCCATTCCCCCAGCCCCCAAGAAAGCAGTAGCAAAATCTGTGAGGAGAACTCCACATCTGAAACAGACGGGGCAGAAGAGCTTATGAGAAGCCACCTCTCTCCTGGCCTCCCTTGGAATGAGAAGCCAAAGCCCAGGACTGCTCAGAACCTACTCCCTTTGCCAGGGAGCGGCTGGCGCTGAAGCACTTACCGGAGGACGAGACAGCCTGGCTACCTTTGGCTGAAGTGGGTACAGTCAGGTCCAGTTGTTCCAACCGGAGCCCGGGGCCCTCCTGCGGCCCTCGGCCTTCCGTCTGGCCAGCCGGAGAGGAAGCAATCTCTGCCAAGACTTCAAGGTCTTTGAGGATAACCTGGGATCAGCAAGAGAGAGAATGGCTGATGAGGCCACAAGGAAAGACTGTGGAGCCAAATCTTGCAAAGGGATCAGCAGGGAATTTGGTCCTCTTGCCCCTGGGAAGGTGGGCAGGGCTCTTGCAGCCCCCTCTCTTAAACCATGTCCCTCCAGTTGGTTAAGGCTGCCAAGGAGGGGACCTGTGATTGGTCTGGACAGGTGTTAATAATAATTACTTGAGGGAGGGAGTGGTTCCTTTAAGGACAATTGTTTTGTCCAATCCAGTACTCTTAGACCCAGTACTCTTCAATATCTTCATCAATGACTTAGATGAGGGAATAAAAAGGGATCAAATTTGCAGGTGACGGTAAACTGACAGGAATAGCCAACACCCCAGAAGACAAGCTCAGGAGTAAAAAGATCTTGACAAACTGGAACAATGGGGCTATCCAACAAAATGAGTTTTAATGTGGAGAAAAGCAAAGTTTTACATCTAGGCAGGAAAAAAATCAAAGATATAAGTAGAGATTAGGTGAGACCTGGCTCAAAAACAGTGAGAGGGACCTTGGAGTCCTAGTGGACAATCACTTGACTATGAGTCAGCAATGTGCAGCAGCAGCCAAAAAAGCTAATACAGGGAAAGGAACAAAAGGAAAGAAAGGAAAGAGGAAAAGGAAAAAAGTCTCAGTGAAGTATCAGTGGAGAAGACTAGCGGCAGCCTGTGGTCTCCTCTCTTCCAGGGTGAGGCGAGGTGAGTGTTCAGCCTCTGAGAAGGGGGGCATCTCTGCCACTCTCTTTTCCTTGGCTCTCTTTCCTGCTTCCTTATTATTTTGGTTTCCATCGTAGAAGGGATGAAAGGACTTTTGTCTCATTCAGAAATCCTCTAAGACAGCCAGGAAACATATCCCTCACTCTGGAAGCCAAGCGTCCCCTGATGCCCTGGGAACAAACAACCAAGCGTTTCCTCCCCCCAGTACTCCACCTGCAGGACCTCTCTGGGGGCACCCGGGGCACCTGCCGGGGTGGGGGAGGGCAGCCATTCACATGCAGGGCACGTCTCTCCAGTGAGCCTACCCCAGGCAGCTTTTCTCTGTCTTTGTGTGGTGTGAGCTACGGGAGAAGCTGGCAAGGGGCAAGGAAAGCCACAAATACCCAGCACTGCCATGGCAACAGGGCCGGTGCCAGCCGAGCCGTTAGCTGCTTCTTCCTCAGCAGCCCCTCCTGCTCCCAGTTCCCAGCCCTGGAAGAACCCTTCCCCTCCCACCCAACAGCAGACGGGCCTCCTCCCAACTCTCTGCTCCAGCAGAGAGAACTGCAGAAGCCCCTCGGAAAGGAGCATCGGGGCCTCTTTTGGGCACACTGGGAGGAGGAAGGAGGGAGCCTGGCTCAATTCTCCAAGGAATCAGGGGCTTCAAATGCGTCTTGGGGGAAAATGGCAGCGAACAGGCATGCTGGGGGAGGGGGATTACATTGTGAACAAGGACCCCTTTGTTCTCCTTGGCACCCCATGAAGATGAAAGGAGGCAGCTGGTATTCATCTTCCACCACCCGGGCTCACATGACCTTCTGCTGGTTGGCAGAGAGACCGAGACCAAGGATCTGAGAAAAAGGATTTGGGGAAAATGCAGGGGGTCTTTGCACAGGGCTGGCCTTGCTCAGAGGGGAGGTAAATCATCCCAAGGGAAGCAGCTGACTTTGCCTCCACCTCAAGAAGATTTTGGTTGCAACCAGTCACACGCTCCGCAAGCATTTCTTCCTGCTGTTCAAAGGCCGGCTTCCCTGCACACACATACCAAAGTGTGCAAGGACACACACACACACACACACACACTGACACTCTCCTCCACTGCTATGCCCGAGAGGATTGGAGGGGGAGAGGTCTGCAGCCCTGTTAGATCCAGTTTGGCTTAAATCTGCAGCAATACATGCTGCTAAGAGCTCAGGATGCCGGTGGGGAAAAGGGGGCCAGAATCCCAAAGTGAGGCTGTCAGGTTGTCTTTGCTGCATGGGGGAAGGCCGTGGGAGAAGGCTGGGGTCTCCGGAACCAATATAAGGAAGGAGGGCCCCTCTGTCCCTGCCTGCCCCACAGAAAGCCACTGAGCTAGCTTGAGAGTGGCCCTTTAGATGCCAAGACTCCTTTTCAGACTCAGATTTCCAGGCTCACACAGAAGCTGCACAATTGCGATAGAAGAGACACTTTCGTCAAATCTTCCAGGTGAGAAGAGGGGCTGCACGTCCCTCCTCTGCCTTAGCAACAACCCAGGGGCAGGCCCTCCCGCTGCCTCCAGGACAACCGACTTATGCCAAGGGCCAAGGGCAGGATGGGGCATCAAGGCTTGCCCAGGGTGCAGGGGGCAGGCCAGGCTGAGCCTCCATCCACCAGAGCAAACTGCAGGCAGGTTTGGTGGAGAACACGAAGAGCCAAACTCCCTGCCTGGCCCTTACAAAGCTCCCAGGAGCCTTCGGGCCAGCTAAAGAAGCAGAGCTACTCCAAAGAAAACCAGGGCAATTCCTCCACTCGCCTTCTGCCAAGCAAAAATGGGAAGTTCCTTCCACAAATGGCCTGGGCAAACAGGTGCTTCCTTTGGCTTGATTCAGCAGTTTAAATGTCTAAAAAGTGTTTTTTTCTGTCCCATCCCTTGAAAATCTGGTAACGCCACTTATACCCATACAATCCCAACAAATACTTGGCTTGGTCAAGAGCACCCACATACTCCCACCCATGCCTGTTCCCCTTTGCAAGCAGACACCTCCGGTCACCCACCCACTTCCTCCAGTCATGCCCACTTTGGGCTCAGCAAACAGGCAGAGTTTCCCTGAATGAACGAAGCCTCTTCGGGAGCCCTGGGAATCCAAGGCCACAAGGATGGTTCTCCCTGCGAAGCCCAAAGGCCCTCAGGACTCCGTCCCTGGCAAGAGACTGACTGTCTGGCGATCACAGCAGAGGAGGAGCTAATGAGGGCCAAAGCCCACCAATCTGTACCAAGAAGTGGGAAAAGCACAATCCAAGAACGGCAGCAGTTTCTGATCATGACCTTGCCAAGAACCGGCAGCACAAGAAAGGCTTTGGTTTATTCTAAGCACAATTAACATAAAATGGAAAGATCTGAGTCTATAAAGCATCACCTTAAGATGCTCTTTCCAAGAGCCAGAAGGAATGGCGCGCACGGGGGGGGCAAGTGGGGGTAGAAAATGTCAAAGCTAAATGGACATAAAATTAACAACACACAAAGGAGCTATCTCCCCTGAGAGAGAGAAACTCGAGAGAATATTTCAGAAAGAGTGGACATAGGCCTCCATGTCTGCGAGAAAGCCAGGACCCGTCCCAGAGGAATTCCTGGATGGAGCAGAAATCCAGAGAGGCACTTCCCTGGCTGGGAAGCTCAGAGACAACCTCCGAGGAAGCTCACTGGAAGGAACCAGCTCCCTAAAGCTCGCTCTTTTTCCCCAGCAAGAAGGAATTCCTGCATTCAACGTCCAAGGCTGCCCACTGCCAACTCTGGGTGACTCCCAGAAAGTTAAACAGGTAATAACGATCAATGAAAGTGACAGTAAAAATGGCTATGCTGGGAAAACAAAAACACAAATTCATTTTATTGATTCAGGGGCCAAAAGAAGGAAAATTTCAAAAACCCTGCAGTAGATTTGTCAGAGTCACACAAAAGCAGTTCAGAAATCTCTGTATCGCTGGGCCAGAGGAACTTCAACACCCATGGCCAGGATGAAGCAGCCCATGAAGGTGCTTTGCAAAGTGAATAACACAACAGCAGAGAAGCTCCTCTTACCTCGTCAGAGTCGTCAGATAAGGTCTTCAGTAAGATGGGGAATAAGCTGTCCGTGTGCCGGAACATCTGAAAAGCAAAGAAACCTTCAAGGAGACAATTCGAAAAACATCACGGGGTCAACTGTCCCATTTGGCACATTCAACAAAAGAAACTCCTGGCTCTACCAAGACTGTAGCTTTATTGAAAGATCCATCTGGGCACAGCAGAAGAAAAGTCCATTCTGGGATTTTACCTGTGAAAACCCACATAGGTAAAACCGCTTTTTCCCCTCTGGGCTGCCCACAGTTCATAGTTTTTTTTGTTTTGGGAAAAAATGCCTGCTGCTGCTCAAACATTCTTCATAACCTGACCTTGGCAGATAAAGTCTCGCTGGCAAGAGAAGGCCCTCATGCATCCCATAGCCTCCCCCCTCTTAGGAATTCACCACCCTCCTTCTGTCACTGTTTGGCAAACTGCGAGCGAAAGCAGGTGCAGGTAACTATGGAGTCAAGTTTGACACACGGAACGTTTTATTTATTTCTATATCACATTTCGAACCTGCCCATCTCCCTCACAGAGCACCTCTATCCCTGCCTTGTGTTGCTCCACACAGGACCCACGCCCAGTTTCAGACCACTCCCCTTGCATATGAAGGGATAACGCCTCGCAACCAGAGTGGCCTACAATTCTCAAGAATTTAAAGCAGTCACGCTATAAAAATTGTTATAGTTATGCTTGCAGAAAATCAGGAATAAAAAAACTTTAAAAATAATGAAGATGGTGTCAGACATCTGAGCGATCTAACAGGCTGTTCTAATTCTGGTAAAATCATGAAACCAAAGAGGACATTGAGGCTGTGGGGCCCAACTTCTCGTTCAATGAAGGAGAGGCCATGGCCTCCCTGGGTCGTTGCTCTTTGCCATTCCTACCCATAGTATACCTTTTTTTAACCTTTGAATCCACCTTTTGCTATTTAAATTCACAATTCTGCACCCCACAGCCTTGAATGAAAGAAAGCAGCCCTTGACCATTCTCTCTCCCCTTTGGGAAATTAGAGTGCTGCTATGTATCCAATTCTCTGTCAGCCTTTAAGGTAGGTCTGGTCAAGAAAGAGGCATGGCAGGAATGCCCTTCATTGTGGGTCTAGGATAACTCGCCACAGGACAAGAGTTACAATAACATCAAATAAATTGTGGAATAGAATCATTAAAGAAAGGATGCAAAAAGAGGGGCAAAATAAAAGCTGAAATGACAATAATTAAATTAAATTGTTGAATTGTCCTGTGGCAAGTTGTCCCACGGTGAATTGTCCCATTCCACTTCATGGTTGAGCGCCCTATGAAATGTTTTTCTAACCAGCTGTCTATTCATTCATCAGAGCACCAACCCATACTTAACCAACATGCTCATCAATGTGTCCCCGGGCATTTTGCAAACTGCTTTGCTGATATCAGTGGAACAAATCAGTCTTCTTGATCTTCTCTAAAGTTTGGATCAGTCCTTGTGAGGTGTGACCCATCCTTGTGGCAGTAATCCTTTGTGTAGAAAATTCCGATCATGGTCCCAGTAGTCCAGTGATGGCGAACCTTTTAGAGACCGAGTGCCCAAACTGCAACCCCAAACCCACTTATTTATGGCCGGGTGCCAGGTAGGTGTGGCCCACTGGGTGGGCATGGCTGTGGTGGTCATGGCAGACTGGGTGGGTGTGGCCAAGGTGGGCATGGTCACCTCGATGTTGCTCATGGGGACGCCTGTGGGGGCCAGGCAGGGTTAGGGGAGATCCAGGGGGTCTCTGGCAGGTGGGGTGGTGGGTAGGAGACTCGTCCTGCAGGGTGAGGCGAGGCAGGGCAGGGGTGCCATTATCTCAGGGCAAGGCAAGGCAAGCCAGGGGCCGGGGCAGCTGCTGCCTGACACCATTGCCCCCTGCACACAGAGGCCAGCGAACGCATGGGGGCCGACAGTGTCCGTCAGCAGACACAGCCTACCGGCCCCTCGACCGGTGCACTCTGGGGCTCCGCAGCCCGCCGCCAGCAGTTGAGAGAAGTGCCCACAGGGAGGGCTCTGAGTGCCGCCTCTGGCACGCGTGCCATAGGTTTGCCACCACTGCAGTAGTCAATTCTCTTCTGTTGACAGGACTTGAAAATATAATTGTTCAGCTACAACAGTGGTTCTCAGCCTGTGGGTCGGGACCCCATTTGGGGTCGATCGACCATTTCATGGGGGTCGCCAAGCAAGGCTGTCTGCCATTTTTTTTGACCACCATTTTTTCCCCTTTTCCGGCGGGTGCCTTACCTCCCTTGGGCTGGGCCAGCTGGTGGTCGGCCTGCTCCGTCTCTGCCGCTTGCCAGCTATGCCTCGGCCGGCGCAGGGGGCGGAACCACGCATGCGCGGCGCTCCCGGGCAGGGAAAGTCCTCGACTTACGACCGGTTGGGTAGTCCTCGACTTACAACCGGTTTAGTCCTCGACTTACGACCGGTTTAGTCCTCGACTTATGACCGGTTTAGTCCTCGACTTACGACCGGTTGGGGTCGCGGCATTAAAAAGGTTGAGAACCACTGAGCTACAATATTCTTCTTTACTTCCTGGTTCTCTTCCGTAGACAGACCAGATGGATGAAAACAGCAACTGGGTCTTCAGGAACTGGAGCATCCTTCCTACAGATGATGGAGCTTCATTCTCTTGGAAGAATCTTTTGTCTCTATAATATTTCTCCTTACTCGGTGGAACCTATCCTCTAATATATTATCAGGAAGCTTTTCTTATTCTTGGCTGGTAGCCCAGAAAACTGAACACAAAATCCTCAAAAAAAGTCAGTCCTACCATGTTCCACCCCAGTTTCTAAGACCTGAAGGTGTTACTAGAAACGAATTACAGACATCACAAGTTTTAGCAGGCAGACAGAATTATCACTGGGCTTAGTGATTTATTTATTTAATTCATCATATCTATATAGACATCAATCTCACAAAATGTGACTGCGAATGGTGAACAAGCCATGAAAGGAATAACACTAAAACATTCCGCAAAAAAAAACAAAACATTAAAGGACTAGGGGAGAGCAGATTCAAAGTTATAGACAATGCAATCACCTCACCATTTTCTTTCACCTCTGTTTTAAGGGGCTTCAGAAAGGATATCGAGGACGGGCCAGTGCTTTGAGGGGAAGGATGCTCCAGAATATTTGGAAACTGTTGTATCACAAGTCACCAGCAACAATTCTTTGTCTTCATGTAGGGCACAACTGTGCTCCCTTTACCCTTCGGGGTTTCACTATTCTATTTGGTTCATTGTGGTGAGTACAAATCACACACACAAAAACACACATACCTATTTTCCTTTCCTAAAGGATTAGAACTCATTTTTCCAAGGGTCTGAACATCCAGAATCTCTTTCTTCTGCCTGGTTATGACTATTGCCCATTAAGCCCACTTCTTTGAAGGTCTTCCCGATGAAGAACCGATTCCAGTATTAGATGTCTGAAAGCCTATGCTTCCACTTCTGAGAACTTGGAAGGTGCTTCAATCCAGACAGGCTGAATGGTAATTGAAATGACCGTTCAATGTTAAGCGCAAGAGAGGTCCAGAGCCATGCTCAGAACTTTGGTGCACAAAGCAGCAGCTACAGCTACCAAAAGAGGCTCCGTTGTGTTTCTGTGGCTGACCTTCCCCCGCTCCCCCTTTTTTGATCTGAAGGAGAGACACAGCTCCTCAGGTGGCAAGCAACCAGTGGTGGATATGCTGCTTTGTATGCACCAAACATAATGAATTTGTCACACGGGTAAATGAAGAACGCATCTTATTTCTGAGTAACATCTATGGAAGAATCAAGAAATTATTTGCTCAGTTCAGGTGACATTAGATTTGCTATTTAAATGGCTCCTTTCCAATATAAACAAAGGTCAGTACCAATAAGACCCGTTTCTCAAGATCAGGTTGGGTCTAAAGGCCTACCTTACGTGGTGTCTTGATGTACAGGTGGTACAGCCACTTCAAGACTGCAATCCGCGTCATCATCCCAGTGGTTGAATCATGAAGGTGGCAGTCCAGGACCTGCACAATTCCATCAAGGTTCAGGGTCACACAACTTCTCTCCATGCTGCAGATAAAAGCAGGATCAACAGATTGGTCCAGTAGTTAAGGCACCAGGCTAGAAATCAGGAGAGACTGACTTCTAATCCCACCTTGGGCATGAAAGCCAGCTGAGGGACTTTGGGCCGGTCACTCTCTCTCAGCTCAACCCGTCTCACAGGGTTAGGCACAACAGGCAAAAATAAAGAACGGCAGAAGAAACCCACGAGGCTATCCAAAAGCTCAGCAGAGCCACAGGAGAGCCATTTCGAGGGAGCTCCTTCCTTAGAGGTCCTTCGGTGGCTGAGGGCTCAAAGCCACTGACCAGCCTCTTTCCCCTTCAGAGTTAGAAAAAGGGCGCAGGGAATTAAACCCTGTGACTGAATTCTGCTGCCCATTTGGTTTTGCTAATTTCCCTTCCGGGTGAAGGGAAACGTAGGGTTGCTGTGAACCAGGTGACAGTGCTGGGAACAGCTGCCCTCCAAACAGCCCGAAAGAGCGAACTGCTCACTCCCCCCCACCTCCTGGTGCAGGCCCCCTCCTCCTTCTCCAGACTCCCCCCCTTTCAAAACGAGAGTGTAGGAATAACTGACCTAGCTGGTACAAAGATGCTGGCGCTATTGAAATCCGACTCACTGGAGACATCCAGGCAGCCTAAAGGAAGAGACCGCAGGTGAGCTTCACCCCTCCCCAAAATTGACCGGGAAAGATGTTGGAGGGGGAGCAAACTCCTTTCTTCCCAGGCCCAGCTGCAGGTCATCTACTCACGGCCTTCCCAGGCACTTGCAAAACCATCACAAGCAGGTGCCCTCTGCAGAGCTTGCCACGGCCAGGATCATGGGCAATGCCTGAAGGGCAACCAACCTGAGGTCCAGCAGGCTTGGCAAAGGGAATTTAACAAGCAGCAGCCCTTCCTCTGCCTCCGCCCCCCCCCCACCGCTTGGCTTCTCTGAGAGGAGGGAGCCCTGGGGCGACATGCAGGAAACAGGACTCACCACTCGGGGGCTGCTCTGCCTTGGGGCCAGCCTCTTCTTGGCCAACCTCTCTTTGGGGGGATGGCAGGATCTCCCTGCCCTCGTCAGCTTCGTCATCTTCTGGGGTCACTAACTTCATCAAGCTTTGATTGCACACGGCGGCCGACTCCTTAATATCTGTATTTCACTGATCAAAGAAGGTTTTTCCACAAAGACCAGGAGAATCCCCTCAGCACACCCCCAAACTGGGGAGCCTCAGACCTTCAGGGGGACAGGGTGGGATCAGAGGGAGCTCCTGCCCGGATCCTTCCTCTGTCCAGCCAGCCCCAAGGCTAAGAAGGGCTCCTGGGACTTGGTAACTGATTGCCCGCTCTGGAAAATGCAGGCCTGGAATGAACGAGCAAAGCCAGGTCTGGACATGGAGGGCAGCCCAGCTTCTCTGTCTCCTTCCCACACAGCTACACACCCCTCGTGCTGCCTCGCACCGTCTGGCCTGTCAGCACCACCAAGATGACAGCACCCAACCAAAGCTCCTGCAAGGGCAACTGGGTTGCACTTGCTCGCAAGCCTTGCCCCAAACAGCCCCATCAGTTCCCCTGGAGAAGGCCCCCGGGAAGCAAGGGAGGATTTTGGGAGGGCCGACACCCCGCGTGGAGGTTACTAGAGGATCAGAGAGCCTCTTCTTTGGGGACTGCGCACTAGAGGGAGGGAGGGAGGGCAATTTTTGATTCTTGATTTGTAGCACCAATTCTGCCATCATGTCAGACCCTCAATGTATTTTCAATGCATTTTCATTTCACTTCATTTCGGGTGCTGTAATTCTGGTGGGAGGGGGGAGGTTTGTGCCAAGAGGGAGGGGGACAGTTTGGGGAACCTATAATTTCCTTTATTTTGGTCTATCCTCTTTTGAAGTACCTTTCTTGGGGTGTGAAAGGAGGAATGTCCCCCCCCTCTCTCACACACACTTACTTGCTTTCCAAACTCTATTCTGATGGGTGCATCCAGAGATTAGAGACCCTCTTGCTCATTCCAAGCAGACAAAAACAAACCGAGTTGTGAGCTTGCTCTCTCGCCCAGGAGCCACGGCCTCCCCTCTTCTGCTGAAATCCACCCAGGGAAGAGCTGGAGGAATCCTAGGATTCCAAGACTCACCAGCAGAGCCACCCCCCCAAAGGGTTCTGTGGGGCTAGAAGAGCAGCAACCTCCCCTGGGGAGCCCCCCCCGCAAGGCAAGAGGCGGGGGCGCAGCAGATACTCTTCTTGCGGTCGTCGTAGGACAGGCAGGGCAGGACGGCTGTCAAGATCCCAGAAGAATAGGGAAGCATCACCCGGCCGGCCAGCTGGATGAATTCCCGCATCCAACACATGGCAGTCAGCTGGATGAGATCATCTGTGGGAAAAGGGTTGCAAACAGTGAAAGCTCAGCTGCTGCTTCTATCCCAGGTGGCACCCCACAGGTTTCATAAGTCAATAGGCACCTCTGCCCTCATCTCCCAGAAAGAGAAAAAATTCCAAAGAATCTGAAGCTAAAGGAAGCAGGAGACAAATGTGCTTGATGAGAGGGTCTTGGCAGACACAGGAACGCTTACCAGCTGCCTCAGTCAGCAACTGTTTGAAGTTGTGACAGCACTGAAGAAATAACTTTATGTCCAACACCCTCATTTACCACCTCCAGTATGCAGGATCACGCTTACAGCCAATATACCTTGCCCTGTGCCTGATCTGTTGGTTCCCCCCCCCCCCGCCTTGCACAGCCGAGATTCAAGAGGAAGGCATGCCAAGGGAATAAGCAGGCATACCGCTTGGAATAGCCCCAGAGAGAGAGAGGAGGCAAATAAATTTAACAAACAATAATCACAACAATCATACTACACCAGGCAGTTGGCACAGTGCCCTCATTGTGCCAATACATTGCTTGTGGTGTGTATTTCCCAAGGTGCACCTGCTTAGTCCTCTCCAATGAATGTAAACACAAACATTAGTTCCTCTCCTGTTCATTATCTCAGCGCCAGGGTGAGCATTTTGAAGGACTGGGAGTGGAGAAAAGAAAATCAGGGATGGTCACATGATTTTCCACTTAGCAATCGCTTCCCTTAGCAACAGAGTTGCTGATCCCAATTGTGGTCCCTGAATGAGAACTATCTGTATCCTTTTGGAAAAACATAGAACTTTTCACATAGTTCAAATATTTGCAGGCACACAAATATTCTTGCATTTCTGCAGGTTTGCCAGCCATGCTCCAAGAGCTGAGGGGTCATTGTCTGGACTTTGCATGCAAGATGTCCTCATTTTTAAAGTTTTTTTTTCTTAAACTGTACTGTTATTTTCTTTTTTAACCAATTCCCCAACAAGCCAGTTCAGCATTCCCGCCAATCCCTTGAGAGACCGGGACTTCACCTCCCACCCTAAACAGCCCACTTGCATTAGTGCCGCAAAAGGCTCCTTGTTCCACTGACCTGCTGACGGAGTCACTTCCTGCATTTCAGCAACCCTTATTAGTGCAGCTGTATGAATGAAGGCCCACTGGAAGAAGCCACAGCTCAGGGAAAGAAAAAAGCCTTTTTTGAAACTCCTGTTCTTGATTGGTTTCAAAAGGAGGAGCCTCTATGCACCACACAGACACAACTGCTCTGCTTCTGAAGTGTGGCTGCAGAATACTTGCAGCAGCAATTCAGGAGCCAGGGAAAATGTAGATGGAGACTTTTTACTTTTAAGCCGTTGCTGTGCCTGAATACGTGCACTTTCTGATGCCTTGTCTGTGAAAGGTGCTATCTGTGTAATAAACAATAAACAAAGTTTGATCTGACGGCCTAAAAAGGTCAGCATGAAAAGAGGCTGCGTCCATTAAGTCAGCTGAAAATAGAGTGAGTCACATGAACTCACCCTTCTGGAGAAATCAATAGGTGAGTGAAAGGGCTTCTCCTGTTCAGTTTGGCAGCCAAAATAAAATGGTATGGAGGGCAGCGGACAGCAGAGGGGCCTTGCTGCCCCAGGGCAGGCTAGCCGGGGGAAATGGACGCGTCTGCCTCCATATTACAAAGCACAACAGACAAGCCGGTCCCTGTCACTCCTTTGGTCAGATTGAAGAGGCCATGCTGAGGGGATGGAAGGCCAAGTTCACTGCAGTCCAAGGTGGATTGGGGTAGCATCGGCATTCCTGTCCTTAATCCGCCCCTTTCCTAATGCAGCAACAGGAAACGGGACGCCCAGCATCTTCTAGGCCGGCCGTCTGCAGGGTGAGCAAGGCAAGCCACTACAGATTTATTCCAAACAGCCCTCCCCCCCTTTCCAGTCCTTCCATTCAGTGGGGGACAAACTCTACCATTTGTAGGCCTAAGAGCTTGAACTTCCAATAAAACACAAACGCTGAGAAGGGTCAGCCAGCCGAGAGTGGTTGAGTTGGGTCTTCGGAAGCTGGAAAGGAGCTACCACCATGGAAGGAGGTTGCTGTGCCCTGTTGAGCCTGGAGCACGTAGGCTTGTGGCTCATCTCCTTCACAACCCATCCATGTTTGCAAAGCATCGGGTTCAGAAATGGACTGGACGCTTAGCAAGGGAAAGCATGGGATGCACACTGGGGAGCAATACAGGCTTACCAGAAGCTTGGCAGTGAATGACCAGGATGTTGGCCATCTCAGCAAATTTGACATTGGCAGGGGTCCTCTTGATCTCTTTGAGAAATTCTCCCAATGCCACTTCACATCTGGAGGACAAGGCCAAGAATGAAAAGAGCACAGGAAGAAGCTGAAGCTTAGGATTACAAGGAGCACATTTCCAGAAAAGAGAGCAATCGGCCAAAACTCCTGACACAAAACTTGCTCCCTGGAGACCGCTGGGTTTTCTTTTGCATGTCAACTCTACAAATGAGCATGGCTGCAGCCATTTTCCTTCCCATTCTAGGTTGCCACATAGAACAGAGGGAAGGGGGTTGCCCAGGTGCTTCGTTAGTCAAAATAATCTTTTGTCCCATGGGAACCAAGGTCATCGGCTGCTCCCAAGACCAGGGACTGGGCATTGCATAAAAAGCCCACCAAAATATTGGGGAACGTAGTTGCTTGCATAGCTTTTGTGGGTGGGACATTTAACTTTGTATTGGGAAATTGTTACTTGTGTATCCACTCTTGACTGTGCCGATACTTTGTAACTAATAAACATGTTTTTTGAGGAATTTGCAAGCCTCAGAGTTCTGCTTTACTCGTCTCTGTCGGAACCACGACACCACAAATTGGAAGGAAAGGTTAGGCTGGCGCTCAGGTAAAGTCCATGCTGCCCTCCCCTACACAGCCAGGGGGCAGCTAGCTGCTCTGTGTGGTTGCCTTTAGGATGACTTGGGGTAACAGGAGGCACAAGACCTCTGGCTCATCCAAGACCACGCTGCTGGGAGGATTCTGACCATGGCAGCTGACCAGCTGCTTGCGCAGCCTGATGCCTCCCTCTGTCTCGGAGCAACCAATGACCACAGGCGCCTTTTAAAGATTCAGCCTTTTGTTTGGACCAGAGAGCTGCACGTCCCCCACCCCTCCTCACATTTAGACTGGCAGTTCAATTGCCAGACACACATTTCCAGACCCAACAGTGTCCTCACATTTTACGGATCTCTTTGCTGTTATCGCCCAGGATCTGGAAAAGTCCATCTAGAATCTCTGGCAGGTAATCCAGAAGATTAATGTCAGGAACAGATTCCAGCACCAAAATCTAGCACACGAGGGAGCAAAACCACAGAGTTAAGGAGCCGCACTCTGCAGTAACACAAGAGTTCAGGGGGTTAGCCAGCAAGGGCACTGTGGGTCCCAGCAACAGCCACATCACAGGAAAGGGACACAAGGGACATGTGGTGTGGACTGGACAAACGAGGGTTCAGAGACCTCCTTGGCCGACTCTGGGCTGGCCATGTTCCCTCTCGGCAGGGCTACTGCCATGGGGAGATGCCAAGTTCCCACAATAATTCAAGAATCCTTTCTGGGGCTACCACCTCAGCTGGACTTTGAAAGCAGCAAATGGGTCCCACCCACATAAGCCATAATGTACATAAATTGTTTGGTTTATTTATTTATTTATTTTATTTATTTAATTACATTTATATCCCGCCCTTCTCCTTGCGGACTCAGGGCGGCTAACAATTGGATAAAATACAAACATATAGTACACCTATTAAAATTGATTAAAAAGAAATATTTAAACTCATCTGATTAAAAGTAATTAAAACCCCTTTAAAAACCCTTAGGCCAGTCCCGCAAGCTGGAACAACCATGTCTTGAGGGCGCGGCGGAAGGAAGGGAGATCAGGGATCACCCTGATCTCTGGGGGCAGTTCGTTCCAGAGGGTGGGAGCTCCCACAGAGAAGGCCCTCCCCCTTGTGGTCACCAGCCGGCACTGTCTGGCTGACGGCACCCTGAGGAGACCCACTCTGTGGGAGCGTACAGGTCGGTGGGGGGTAATCTGTGGCAGGAGGCGGTCTCGAAGATAGCCAGGTCCGATGCCATGGAGCACTTTAAAGATAATAGTCAGCACCTTGAAGCGCACCCGGAAGGCCACCGGCAGCCAATGCAGCTCGCGCAAAAGCGGCGTAACGTGGGAGCGACGAGTCCCTCCCAACACCGCCCGCGCGGCCGCATTTTGAACTAGCTGGAGCCTCCGGGTGTTCCTCAAGGGGAGCCCCATGTAGAGAGCATTGCAGTAGTCCAGGCGGGAAGTGACAAGGGCATAAGTGACCGTGCGTAAGGCGTCCCGGTCCAGAAACGGCCGCAACTGGTGAATCAGGCGAACCTGATAAAACGCTCCCCTGGTCACGGCCGCCAACTGGTCATCCAGTGTCAGCCGCGAATCCAGGAGAACACCCAAGTTGCGGACCCGATCCGAGGGGGCCAAAGTTTCGCCCCCTATAGTCAGCGATGGAATCAGCTGA